>NC_137783.1:76119874-76378616 GCF_963455305.1 Plecotus auritus
TTAAGAATAAATAATACTCTTTACCTACAAGAGGAGCGTTTGTCCTTGGGACTCTGCGCTTTGAAAGCAAAATGAATTCAGCTAGGAACTGTTGGAAACAATTGGAAGTTTTATTGTGCCAGGTTCAGCAGGCCTGGTTAATGTTCCTGCAGAGGCTTGAAATTCATCAAATAACAGGATGAAGGTAAGAGGCAGTTCCTCATACCATGGGCCAGAAAGCTTTCTGGGCTAAGACTGCCATTTAGCTCTGGGCAACCTTTTTAACTGCCATTTTGAAGATACTATAGCAGTAATTTGTCTTGTTTTATGATTTATAGCTAATTCAGAGTTTCTAGAGACTTTTTATTTCAGATCACCAAAGTCACATTTGAGAAAGATAGTGTATGGTGCCTCATGCATCCCTCATTTCCCCTTCTTTTACAGTGAACAAGGGTGTGCAGAGTCCAGAACAGATTTCTCCCACCACACCCACTCAGTGGCCAGCATATTCAGCTGTGGGAGCTTTCACGTGGATTTTATGGGGAACATTTCACGCTGACCTGCTCAGCAAAGCAAGAGAAAGATTGCACTGATCAACTGACACTTAACTGATACCTTCCATTTGTAGTGTACGAGCTGTCATCCTGTGCTCGATGGACCCAGGGTGTCAAACTGAGTGTTTAGGGCAGTGGCGCCTCGTTGTGACTTCCTATCCTTTATTATTATACCCATTTTAATTGCAGGACTTATCAGCTTTTAGAAAAACATGATGTTTACATGTATATGGGCTCTGAGTGTAAGGTTATACTTCCTAAAGTGCTGGTGTGACACACTTGAAAATAAATGCATGAAATGAGAGTTTCTGTAGAACTGTGTCACATTGCTTAATGTGATAAATGACAAAGCGAGGCAACATAATAATAATTGTTAAAAATAAAAAACTTCAGGCAGGGGCTTGAAGAGTTTAAATGAGTTTGATATTGTTTGCAATTCATCATTTCTCCCGGGTAGACCAGTGATCCATCACTTGGCTGCATATCAAAATCATCTGAGAAGCATTTTTAATTAGAATCGCAGGGCCCATTGCAGAGGTGCTGAATTAGAATCTTCAGGGGTGCAAGGACATCTGTTTTTCCTAAACTCTCCAGGTAATGCTTATGTGGGTAGCCTGATATATTTCAGGGCCTGAACATGTGCATCCCATGCTTTGAGGAACCATTAGACTGGTGTGAACCTCAGCAAAGAATAGTCAAGCAATGATCTTTAGGTTATTTCAGCACATGTCTTTTAAGGCATACTTTGTGCCACGCACTATGCTGAGCATTGAAGATGCAGAGGCGCAGCCCTTACTGAGTTCGGCCGTTTAAAGGATGCTAGTACATTACATTCTAGCACAGAGCGCTGCGATGGAGGCGCGAGCTCCTGCTATGGAGGCACAGAGGAGGGAGTGACCGTGTACTTCTTTACCTCCAAACCCCTTCCTGGTCTGGCTTCCATTGCCGTAGAAGACCCTGCAGCTAGACTTTGACAGTTAAGATCAGGCAATAGGCCCCAATCAGCCCTCCATGGCCCTGGCCGATTTTCAACGAAAGAAAGAACCCAGGGGTGTCCCTTTTTAAAGGTGGTAAGGGAACATCCTGTACTCTGTTCAGTCTAGTCTGTGCCAATCCTGGGAGTCCCCAGGGACAGCCTCTGAGTGCAGAGCACTTTCTTTCTGGACTGCAGTCTTTGATGCTCTTTTGTCACCTATTCCCAACTTCGCAGGTTTACCGTTTGCAACTGGTATCTAAGGGTTTGCACACATAGAGGAGGCCTCACTTCCTCACACTTAGAGGAGCTGTGGGCCTAACCTCTGAGCTGTAGGCCTCACCTCTGAGCTGTGGGCCTCACCTCCTCACACTTAGAGGAGATGTAGGCCTCACCTCCAAGTTGTAGGCCTCACCTCCGAGTTGTAGGCCTCACCTCCAAGCTGTGGGCCTCACCTCCTCACACTTAGAGGAGATATAGGCCTCACCTCCGAGCTGTGGGCCTCACCTCCGAGCTGTGGGCCTCACCTCCAAGCTGTAGGCCTCACCTCCTCACACTTAGAGGAGCTGTGGGCCTCACCTCCAAGCTGTAGGCCTCACCTCCTCACACTTAGAGGAGATGTAGGCCTCACCTCCGAGCTGTGGGCCTCACCTCCGAGCTGTAGGCCTCACCTCCGAGCTGTGGGCCTCACCTCCAAGCTGTGGGGCTCACCTCCTCACACTTAGAGGAGATGTAGGCCTCACCTCCGAGTTGTAGGCCTCACCTCCGAGCTGTGTGCCTCACCTCCGAGCTGTGGGCCTCAACTCCAAGCTGTGGGCCTCACCTCCTCACACTTAGAGGAGCTGTGTGCCTCACCTCCGAGCTGTGGGCCTCACCTCCAAGCTGTGGGCCTCACCTCCTCACACTTAGAGGAGCTGTGTGCCTCACCTCCGAGCTGTGGGCCTCAACTCCAAGCTGTGGACCTCACCTCCTCACACTTAGAGGAGATGTAGGCCTCACCTCCGAGTTGTAGGCCTCACCTCCGAACTGTGGGCCTCACCTCTGAGCTTTGGGCCTCACCTCCAAGTTGTGCAGAGGCCTTTCACTAAGAGGCAAGAATCAGTCAAATCTGTTTTGACCCCAGCCCCTTTTGCTCTGGGAGAAACTAGCCCCAGGCTTCCTGACCTTTGGTTTGGGACTCTGGGTCATTCTCTCTGGCGTGCTGCAAAAAGATCTTGGTCCAAGACAAGGGCCAGCCCAAGATTTGAGCCCATTTTGGTTATTTAATAGCCTTGCCCCCCTCAAAAAAAGGACAGGACACTGGGTGAAAAGTCTGTGATGTGGTGGTTCATTTTGTTTTGTTTCTTAGCTTTATAACCTACCTAGAAGTGTGGGGAAAGCTTCGTCTTATCCTCATCTCTCCTTACCTGGAAGCAGACACATGACTCACAGACCAGTGACATTTGGTCCTGACATTGTGCAGATTGGGCTGTGTGTGTGCCTGTGTGTGCGTGCGGGCACGCACGTACATGCCTGTGTGTTTGGTAATGTCCCTGTGGGCTATTCAAAATGTCATCTTGCCTGAATAGACTCAGTGAGAAATTCTTGGTGAAATGTAAATGTGTGTGGGACCTCATGATGACAAAGAGGAATAGAGAAATGGCCTGCGCCTCCAGCGAGCGGGCTGAAGTGCAGAGGCAGCCTCAGTGACCCAAGGGAGGGTGTGGACGCTGCTGGGATTGCATCCTCTTTTCCTCTAGCCATTCACCCTGGCAATTCTGGCCCTTTAGTAGATTTGGCTGTCAGGTTGTCGCTGTATAATGGCTTTCTATAAGATACCGGCATCTTTAAAGCCGCCATAGTGATGCTGACATAGTGCTATGACTTATTTATAGAAATAAAGGAAGCTTACCTTGTTACAAAATAGGGTAGAATGCATGAATTGGGAGGAGGAATTCATCAGTATCAGTGCTTTTGGGGGCCCAAGTTTGTTGCTCTTGTTGTTGGGTGTGTTGTTGTTCGGTTTGTCTGTCTGTCTATCTGTCTGTCTCTCTGTCTTATAGAAGTATTCGGAAGGTCAGGCCTGAGAATTGTAGCAGGGTGGGATGGGGAGAGAGGGACTGAAGGGGAATAAAGGCAGGGACTCCATCAGACAAAAGACAGGCCTGTGGGGGAGATCCCAGCCCATGTGAAATGAATGGCTCATTCTGTCACTGCCCATGCTTCAAAGAGACCTACGTTACCCAGAGGACGCCACAGGCACTCTGGCAACCAGCGGATGCACTGCTGCTTCTGAGGCGCAGAACTGCAGCTCTGGCGGGCTGTGTCATTGAAGACATGCAGCACGCAGTGGTCAGAAGCTACATACACAGAAAGACGAGAACTGAAGGTTAAAGGCAACACAAAACAGCATTATTGTGTGAGTGCCACTCATCTAAATATGTTCAAGTGGCCACCAGTCAGGTCTCCTCGGTTCTGTGGCAGTCATCCTGTTTGGAATAGAAACTAGTTATTGCACTCCCAAGTGTAGCTACTGTCAAGGCTGATTCTATTTCTAAAGAAAGCAAAATCAGTAGCCAGTGATCTGAGATCTTTTTAAGGAGTTCAGTTTTTCCTGGACAATATAACTTGGTAACATTTTGAGCGTTCAAAAAATTAGTTCCCAGAGGGGAATTCATTGGGAGATCGGGTGAGGGAAAGAGGGCAAAAGAGTGTGAGAGAAAGAGAGAGAGAGAGAGAGAGAGAGAGAGAGAGAGAGAGAGAGAGAGAGAGAGAGAGAGAGACCCAAGGCCCTTAGACTCCACACTGGAGCTGCCAGACAGGATCCCAGTGGACAATGAAAACTCACACAGCCAGGAAAAGGATCTGGCCTCTGAAGTTGAGAGGAAATTTTCCATGAACTTCCTAAAGAGAGAATGTGTCTCTTTGCAGTTGGTTTTTCCTTCTTATTGAGATAAGGATCCAGGAATAAGAAAGTTTAGTTACTTGATGTTAAAGTGGCTCATGGCCAGAGTTTGTCACCTTGGGGAAAGTTAAGGAACATCGCCTTAACTTTGTGAAATTCTTAACTAAGTGAAATTCTTCCTAAGAGAAAACTTTGCCACCATAAGAGGAATTTGGTTCATATCTGTTTCTCATGGCTGAGCCTCCTATCTTCCCCTGACCTTTGAATTGGCTCCTTGGGATCCTACTCATTTTAGTCCTTGAACATCAAAGGTCTTGACCTATTATGAGCAGCTCTTTAGGACTATAGCGTTATTCTGGACAAGAAGGAAGCATAGTTAGCACATGGAGGAGGTCCATCAAAAATATGAAGAGAGTGTAAGGAGCCTCTGGGACAACTTCAAGCATACCAACATTCACATTATGTGTGGATACCAGAAGAAGAAGAGAGAACAAGATATTGAAAACCTATTTGAAGAAATAATTACAAAAAACTTCCCCTACCTGATGAAAGAAACAGACTTACAAGTCCAAAAAGTGCAGAGAGTCCCAAACAAGAGGAACCCAAAGAAGCCTGCACCAAGACACATCATAATTAAAATGCCAAGGATTAACAACAAAAAGAGAAACTTAAAAGCAGCAAGAGAAAAGAAGTCAGTTACCTACAAGGGAGTGCCCATATGACTGTCAGCTGATTTCTCAACAGAAACTTTGCAGGCCAGAAAGGAGTGGCAAGAAATATTTAAGATGATGAATATCAAGGACCTACAACAAAGATTACTCTACCCAGCAAAGCTATCATTTAGAATTGAAGGTCAATAAAGAGCTTCACAGACAAGAAAAGGATAAAGGAGTTCATCACCACCAAACCAGTATTACATGAAAGGTTGAAGGATATTCTTTAAGAAGAGGAGGAAAAAGAAGAAGACAAGAAGAAAAAAACTGAACAATAAAATGGCAATATATACATATCTATCAACAATTGAATTTAAAAATCAAAATAAAAAATAAACAAATAAGAAATCTAGTGAACAAAATAAACTGGTGAATAAAACAGAATCAGAGGCATGGAAACATGGAACAGACTGAGGAATCTCAGAGGGAAGGGAGGAGGGGAGGTGGGAAGAGATTAACTAAAGATCTTACCTATGGACACAGACAAAAAGGTGGTTTAGGCCTGAGGCAGGGCAGGATGGGAACTGAGTGGAGGAAGGACAATGGGAGGAAAAAAGAGGGACATCTGTAATATTCTCAACAATAAAGATTTATAAATAAATAAATAAACAAACAAACAAAAATAAATAAAGATGAGTAGGAACATTGTGTGTTTGCTTATTCTCTCCCTCCTATCCACTGGACCATTGTCCCCAGTCCTCCTAAACAAACTACCCAAATCTTCAATTCATTGTAAATCAGAAAGACTGATAGCCACCTAGAGTACCGCAAGAGGCCCTTGCTGCTGTTAGGCATGTATATCATAAGGTAAAAGATCCAAGAATGAAGATGGAATGTCAGTAACCAGCCTGGGGCTGGGGAGTGTTTCGGGGGCTCTTCTGGGTCCCTGAAGTCACACTGAGTGAAGATAGGAGGCCATAAGTGTAGCCAGAGGACTGAAAATAAGAAAGTAATGTTATGGGTAATTCTGTGGATGAGTAGATGGTGAGACTGACAAATATAATACCACAGACTCAGTGTAGAGATATACTTTGGATGTGCCAGGACCACCTCACGGCCACCATTTGCCACCACCCCTTCCCCTCTTCACTACCCTATCTGGCCTGTGGCTGCTCTGTTCTAAATTCCTGAGAAGTCATAGTGATAGATATGACATTTCAGCTCTTAACCTAAGTAGTGGTACCAGCAACAGCTTTCTTATTTGTTCCCTAATTCAAAAAAGCAATAAAGTGATTTCCCAGAATGATGGGTATGCTATTTATAAAATTATTATTTTTAAATGTCTGGGTTTTCTTCTGTTCTGTCCCCTTCAAATTTTTATATAATGTGGTATACTATGTGTTATTCAATAAGCCAGGCACCATCTGATTAGGGGTGACAGTGGCCAAGGGAGTAGGGAATGGACTCTCCATCCTGTAGAACAGATTATGAACTCTGGTAGGAATCTCTCTACCATGGACACTCTACAGAAGGCTTCTTAAGGAGAATTACTGCTTTGAAAGAGTAATAGCTACAAGAATAAACCATTTCAATACACACCCTGCAGAGGGGCTAAGAGCCAGTTACAACTTAGGTATCACCAAAGAATAATTTTAATATTAACATTTAATGAGGGATGAAATGGCTTAGTCAGAATCCAAAGTGGGGGAGATCAGGTGTAACCCATAGATAAAAAAGTCCAACTCAAAACCTCTGGCCTGATCCCTCTTGGTGGCCACCACAGATGCTGAGCACTGCTGGCAGGAGGGAAGAACTGAAGATGGGCATGGAGGCCAGGGTCCTTGGTGGTGAGGGGAGGGGCTAGAGAGGACTCAGTGCAGAGACAAAGGCGGGGCTACATGGGGAGAAGAGTGTGGCCTGGAACCTGTCTCCACCCCCTGAATCACTATATAGTGTCTCTTCCTACTTGTGTGCTTGTCTCCCAGTTCATCCAGCACAAAATCAACCCCTTTTTCATGAAAGTTGACTTTAATTCAGACCGACTTTAAGTAATACATAAGATCAAGGACCACAGGACCGGATCTGCCTGGGTTCAAATCTTGACCTTGGGCTTGTTACTTAATCCTTCGGATCCTTAGTTTCTTCATTTGTCAAATAGGATAATAATAGCATCTATCTTGTAGGATTGTTATGAGGACTATATGAATTAAATAAACTGCTTTAAACTGCTTAGTATGGTGATTGGCACATAGAAATATATATGTGTGTGTGTGTGTGTGTATATATATATATATATATATATATATATATATATATATTATATCTTTCAATATTTGTCCAGCTGTTGTTTGCAGATGTTGTATTCTTTACACCCAGAAAATAAGAATTTAGAGAATGCTAGCATGCAACTTCATCCTGAGAATTTTAGATCCTGCCCGTGTCTTTCAAAAATGTCCTTACGTATTCATAGCTTTAAGCACATCTGGGCTATAGAAGATACAAAGGCTTATAATACCTCAAACAACCAGTGCAAAGAATTGTTAAATTCGGTTTCTGTCAAGTGAAAAATCCACACTCTCAAACAAAGACATATATGTATATACAGCTAAATATACGTGTGTGTGTATATATGTATGTATATACAGCTAAATATACGTGTGTGTATATGTATGTATATGTATGTGTGTGTGTGTATATATATATATATATATACACATACACACACACGTATATTTAGCTGTATATACATATATGTCTTTGTTTGAGAGTGTGGATTTTTCACTTGACAGAAACCGAATTTAACAATTCTTTGCACTGGTTGTTTGAGGTATTATAAGCCTTTGTATCTTCTATAGCCCAGATGTGCTTAAAGCTATGAATACGTAAGGACATTTTTGAAAGACACGGGCAGGATCTAAAATTCTCAGGATGAAGTTGCATGCTAGCATTCTCTAAATTCTTATTTTCTGGGTGTAAAGAATACAACATCTGCAAACAACAGCTGGACAAATATTGAAAGATATAATTCCAGTTTCTTGCCGCCCTGGCAAAAGCTGTTGGGAAGGAGGAGAGCGATTCCCCTTGTATCAGTACCTTTTTATGGCTGGAAGAAAAGAAGTTCAATGAGTCATTTCGTCAGCAAGGTTTCAGGAGAGCAGACCTAGGAAAACATTGTCAGGACATCCTGAAACAATGGGACAAAATGCAGCAGTTTGCTAAAAGGCCTGGGTTATCAAGGCAATTTGGTAGATTTTACGTCGTTTATCTGGGAAAAGCTTGGCTGAGGTCCTAACATCTATTTGCGTCCTTGCCCTGCATTTTGGCCTGCATCAGGATCTGCCGGGAAGGGAAACAGGAAGAGCAGTCTGAAAAGGAAGCAGGGAACCTGAGGGGCTTGTTCAAAATGCCTCTGGCCTTGGAAGCCCCAGACACTTTAATCGGCATGAGTCATGACTAGCAGAGCACCTGCCCTTTGTCTGGCTTCCTTGCTGCACTGAATAGAGCTTGTCTCTACCTCTGATCACTCTTGCTCTTTTGGGGACAGAGGTGAGACTAGGGCAGACAGGTGAGAGAAAACAGTTGGTGAAATAGCTACTGAGGACACATAAAGAAAATGAGACACCAAGCACGAAGAGGCCTCAGGTCCGAGGGCAGCGTGTGGGGTGAACCCCGTGGCTCCCAAACGTTGTTGTAGGGACCTCAGGCTTCCACTCCTGGCATGTCCCATCTGTACAGTGAAAGGGCTGGAGGCTAGGCCTCAGGTCCTCTCCAGCTCCAACCTTCATTAATAATGTCTCTACAATCCTGGCCAGGAATGGAATGTAGTAGAAGACTAAGCAGTAATGGTGCAACTAGACCACATTTGCCACCTCCTGGCACACACGCATGCATTCAGCTAAGTGCGCCTCAGTGGGAGGGGCTGTGGAACATTCCTGCTTTCACCCCTTGGAGACTGTGTGAGACTGGGCTAACACCCACTCAAAAAGGATCTCACACGCCTGGCCTGGAATCTGCCCCTTTGGGCCTCTATTGGGATCCCTCTTTCTGCTGCTTTGAGAAAATAAATACAATATATTCACCAATGCTTCTCCTTCTTTTATGATCCTCCATTAAAACAAGTAAACCAGCAAGCTCCTTCCATCAGCGGCAGGCCAGCTTCTCCCGGCATCTGACTTGGACGTGGCGTGGAGCTTGATTGGGTCATGACCCTGCTCACTATCCTTTTGAGTCATTTCTTCTGACTGCCCATGAAAGATGCTCTGTTCTTGGGGATGGAGATTGGCGAAGGAAGTAAGGACCTATTACTTCCGAGCAGATTAAAACAGCATGGAGATCTTGCTGCCCTACAACCAGAAGCACAGGACACATATGATGGGCCATTAGTCCAGTCTTCTAGCTTCTGGGTGATGTGTGGGGACAACAACTGGGGTTTGAAACCACTGAATTCTCTCTATAAAACTAAACCATCTGATCAGAACTAATGAAACGCACTTTGACCCAGGGACTCAGTAGCTGGTAGCCGTTATCTGCCTTGGCTCTGCGTTTTGATCTGAAGCCAGGACCATGGAACAGAGCCAGTACCCACCTATTCCTGATGCCCAGCAGCTCATATAATTTATTACGCTAAGAAGTAGGGCCCCCTGCTTCTGGCAAGTTGTTTTCTGTTGCTTGGCTATCGGAATTCTGTAGGATAGACTATTCGGGATGATGGAATATCAGACTAATCACCTAGCCTCAGTTGTGCAGAGTGGCTTAATACTTTTTCTGCCTTACTATATTATAATATCACGTGGCATAGAAAGCTGGAGAATTCTGAAGCCATATTCAACTTCTCCATACCTCTACCATCACTCTGTTTGGAAGAGTCACATGTTTTGAGGAGGTTAAAGAGAATTTTCACCTGCACTCCTTACTGCATCACTTTTGTAATGAAACACTGCCCAGTTTGGGTGGCTTTGTTAAAATGACGACTGCTTGCTATATGAGCCCAGCATCTCTTTCAAGTGAATATGAGTTAGCAATGTCTGCATACTACCTGCAGCTTGTCTGTATGGTTGGTCTTGATCTAATGGCAGAACGAATGAACCCACCATTACCATCAAGAGTCCTCTTCCTTCCTCCTCTAGTCTTGAATTCTTCACTCACACATCTGCTGTGTGCTGATGTGGAATGACCATCACTTTCTTGAGGGCTTTCTTCACTCTCTAGGCTGGCAGGCGTGTCAGGAAACCAGGGGCCGAGGGTCCTGTGGGGGCTTCACACAGAGGGTCTCCCAAGGCTTTGGTTATAAGCTTATCTCAGTTGGCTTGGAAACCCAAGCTAGATTATATCGGGGTATTTACGTTTACATGGGAATTAGATAGAATTCTCAGCATTTAGAGAGATGGGGCCCTAGCTAGGCTGACCACAGGATTGGCGGCCCTAAGTATGACTTCTAGATGATTTTAGTTGCTGCTATGAGCCAGCTTTAAGCAATGAGGACGCAATTAGAATATGTTCTGCCACTATGACGCCATTATATAGAACCTGAAGCCCAAATCTGTAAGAACACACATTTCATAATTTCTTTGCAATGACATCCAACTTTTGGGTTAATGTTTTTTTCTTTTATACATGTATATCTTTTTATTGATTTCATAGAGGAAGGGAGAGGGAGAGAGAGATAGAAACATCAATGATAAGAGAGAATCATTGATCAGTTGCCTCCTACATGTCCCACACTGGGCATCGAACCTACAACCCAGGCATGTGCCCTGACCAGGAATTGAACTGTGACCTCCTGGTTCATAGGTCAATGCTCAACCCCTGAGCCACACCAGCCAGGTTTGGGTTAATATTTGAAAGTAAAACAGTCTTTTTCTTCTTCCCAGATGCTGTACACGGTAGCTCAACCTAGAATTGTAGGACTCACATGTCCAGTGTAGATAAGGGCCCTTCATCATCCCTGATAGTTCATTTGTTTTTCTCTCCCAAAATGAGACCATTTTACCTATGTCCAGCTGCATCTTGAAACGATAGCAATCTGACAAGTTGCCTTATTCTGTCCACACACACACACACACACACACACACACACACACACACATACACTCTTATCTAGGCTCTCAATGATTGTGTCTATATGTACACATAAATATAAATAGACACACACACACACCTTAGGTTTCTGCTATCTCATTCTCATTACAAGCATTATTGGGAATTTTGTTTGGGGTGTGTGTGTGTGTCTGTGTGTGTGTGTAAGTTCAAAGTACTATCACACATGCACTGTCATTTAAAAAACCACTGAGAGTCTCCTGAGAACGCAGCGTTACTAAGCATCAGAGCTGGAAACTGGACCCAGGCCTCTCTGACTCCAGATTCTGACATCTTAATCAGGACTCATTCCTGACTTTTAATTCTCATGACAATCCAACCACAAGAATTCAGTTTGATTATAATACACATTTACAGATGAGAAAACTGAGGCCAAAGTGAAGTGACTTGCCTACGGTACCCACATTGGTTTTTGACTTTGAATTCAGTCATCTTTTCTTTTTAATATGTTCTTACTGATTTCAGATAGAGGAAGGGAGAGGGGTAGAAACATCAATGATTAGAGGGAATCATTGATCAGCCACCTCCTGCACACCCCCTACTGGGCACCCCCTACCCAGGCATGTGCCCTGACCAGGAATCGAACCGTACTTACTGGTTCAACCAATGAGCCACACCGGCCAGGCAAATACAGTCATCTTTTATTGCAAAAAAGTTCTGACTGGCAGGTAAAATATCTTAAATTAATGAAGAGTGGAATCAGGTCACCTGACCACCAATTGGATCATTAGGAAAGGTTACTACTTTATTTTAAACCATAAAGAGAAACATGGCTTCCCTCAAAAATAGTAACCATATAATTTCTTTGGGAAGGGTTGTTTATATAGGTTTATTAAGACCAATAATACAGCCAGGCTGGTGTGGCTCAGTTGGTTGGGTATCACTCCATGCACTGAGAGGTTGCTGGTTACATTCCCAGTCAGGGCACATGCCTGGGTTGTGGGGTCGATCCCTGGTCTGTGTGAGTTCGGGAGGCAACCGATCGATATTTCTCTTTCACATCGATGTTTCTTTTTCTCTCCCTCTCCCTTCCCCTCACTCTAAAAATCAATTTAAAAAACACACACACTTAAAAAAGAAGAAGAATACAGAAGTATAAAATGTTTATTATGTGCCAGGCCTTATTCTAAGTGCTTCTCATATGTTAATTCATTTCATCTTTCCAACAGCCCTATGAGAGGGGTTCTGTTTTTCCCATTTTGCAGATAAGAAAACAGAAGCACCAGAGGTTAAATAACTTGGCCAAGATCACACAGCTAGTAGTGGCAGAGCTGATTCAAGCTCACAGTCTGGCCCAGAGTCTTTGGCCTTAATCACCCTGCAGAACTGCCTGGGCAGTTTTCCTTTTACTTTCATTGAGTTTGGCTGCTTTAGCAGTGAAGTTGTCCTTTTCCCCTTGAGCAGTTTGCTACCAATGAGAGCAAACTGTTGCACGCAAGTGGGGCTGCCTCAGTCATGACCCTCCTGGTGCAGACATCTGCCTTTCCCAAACGAAAGAGCCGTTAGCATTCAGTTTACTTCGTTAAAGTGGTTAAGTGACATTTAAGGCTCACTTTTAGAATAATAGCTCACAAAATAAAGGTATAGCAACACTTGGATGGCTTTTTCAGAAATCCCTAGCCAATCTGAGATCTCACCATCTTTTCCATGAGTGCAAAGGTTCTAGAATACCCCCTCATCTGGTGCATAGCCACTGATCAGATTAATCCTCTAGTTGGCCCGTCTCTGGCATTGTGGCCAGGCCTCTGCCTCAGGTGTGCCTGCCTTGCCCTGGGCCTGCGGCACAGCTGCTCTCTGTTTTCCTCAGCAGCCAGTGTTTTTGTAACAGATTAACAGAAAGTCTTTTCAATCAGCTGGACAGAGACCTGGGTTCACTTTCTGCTCTCAGTTCCCACCTCCACAAGCACATTAGAACCTGAAAAGGACACCAGTACAATAAACTGCTGCAAGAAGTTGCTGACTCCAGGGAAACCTGTGAACCCCTTTCTGAAATCAGAATAGTGTTTTCCTGTCGCTTTGCCTTCGTAAGACTCCCGCCCATCCTGATAAGTGCCTTAGCATCTTTGACGAACTGAAACATGAATTCCCTTTTCTTTAGCAATTAAAACTCTATAGCTAGCTTCTGCTACGGGAGTTGGAAGTTAGAAAACTTCTATCCACACCTGAAGCTATTTCCTAATAAACAAGTCAGCATATCTTTCAGAATATCATATCGTTTTTTAAAAAGACATTTAAACAGAAAATACATTTTAAAACATAAAACTCTCCCACGGGGTTATTTTACTTTCTAAATGAGACAAGGAAAAGGGGATCATTTCAATCTCAGGAGAATCTTTTTTTCTGTCTGTTCACAGGGATAAAAATGGCTGGGCCTTTCCTCTCCATTCAGCCTGGGTTTGATTCTTGACTCCTCCATTACAATTAATTCTGGCTCTGAACCCCCACTTTCCCACCTGTAAAAGGCATATATATATGCCTAAGTGACCATTACGACCTGTCGACTGAACGACTGGTTGACCAGTAGCTATGGCGCGCACTGACCACCAGGGGGCAGATGCTTAATGCAGGAGCTGCCCCCTGGTGATCAGTGCACTCCTACAGCCAACCTCCCGCAGTTGACCAACCTCCTGCAGTCCCTCCCCACCGCCGGCAGGCCCCAATTGGCCCCGATCGGGACTGGGCAAGACAGCCCTGATCAGCCAAGATCGCAGGCCAGGCCAAGGGAGCCCACCCATGCACGAATTTGTGCACTGGGCCTCTAGTAATGCTATGATTATCTGTGAGCAAGGAGGCCAGTTACAGTTAACCATGGTAGAAATGATGACAGCAACTTGATTATAAGATTTCTGTGCACTCTATTCTTTCTGACCCATAATTTGGGAAGAGAGCAAATAATAACTAATAGAAAAGGAGCCTATTGGGCAGCCAACAGAAGGTTAGTGATAGTTGTGCAGTGTGGTGAAGAGCTAGCCTTAGAATTAAATGACTTTTAATCTTGACTTTACTACTCATTGGCTGAGTTACCCTGGACAAGTCAATTCATTTCTCTGAGCTTTAATTTCCTCTTTTGTAGAAAGGAAACAATATCAGACTTTTTATATCTCAGAACTATTGTGCGCATCAGATTAAATAAGGAAGTGTCTTTGGTAAACCAGATAGTGTGAAGCGGCTGCAGGAAGATGGGCCCAACACCTAGGTTTATCAAATATATCTTTGGGTGCATCTAAGATGAAGTGGACAACATGCAATGTTAATGCAAAGTAGGAGATGAGATATTTTGGGGGGAGAAATGTTTTTATAAGTTTCTTTAATGTAAGAGATACGCCTGGTTAGAAAATTTCATTCATATATGCAACTAGAGAAAGGCACAAGTTAAGAATTTTTATTAGAAACAATGAAAGAACTAATAGAAGAAGAAAAAAAGTGGAGGGGAGTTTGCAGGTTGGAACAGGAGCTCCACTTATCATCGTTAAACCTAATCATTCACAGTGGCATTTGGAGAAGAAGAACCAGCATGTGTGGCAGTGGAACGCATCCAGGCACTGGTGGCCAGAGTCTGGGCTTCCTCTGTCCCAGCTGACACTGCTGTTTGGAAGGAGGAATCTCACCATCTTTTCCATGAGCGCAAAGTGTCAAGTCTCTAAGTGGATCTCTCTCCTTTAAAAATGTCTGTGATGATAAATGTGTGCATGGGATCTGCTTAAGTAGGAATTCCTTTGAAATTCTTGTTTCTCATTTCCCACCATGGCCCAGAGGTAGACACCAGCCACATTTGAGTAAGAAACCCTTCAGCCTTGCCATGTTCTCTGGCCCCTTGAGAGTCATGTTCTGTTTGGAAAGAGCTGAGAAAATGAAGGCTGTTTTTTCACTTGGCGTAAGAATATCCTTCTCAAAACAGCAAAGGTTCTGTGAGAGTAACAGGATCCAGATGTGGGAGCTGGCTGCGGTTCTCAGCATGTGGGCCGTAAACTCTGCAGGCAGAAGCAGCCTCCAGTGCCCTAGCGAGTGCTCTGGGGCTCCAGGAAGGGCCAGCACCCAGGTGGCAAATGGCCTGGGCACAGCATCTGGGCTTCATGGGCCCCTTGTACCTTGGAATTTGAGCTGCAGAAGGGCATAGAAAAGGTCCTGCTTGCCCTTAAGGTGGATGGCACTGTGCTGTTGCCCAAAGCACTGTGGGCCCTGTCAGTTCTGGGCTCGCTCTGGTCTAGTAGCAGGTGGTGAGTTGGAGGGCCAGGTTGCTCCTCTGGATGGCCAGGTTGCTTGTTAACTTGAATGGAAACAGTTTAGCACAGGGGTGGGCAAACTTTTTGACTCGAGGGCCACAATGGGTTCTTAAACTGGACCGGAGGGCCGGAACAAAAGCATGGATGGAGTGTTTGTGTGAACTAATATAAATTCAAAGTAAAGGAGCGGAGGGGAGAGCAAGAGAACCGGATAGAACAGCCGGATCCGGCCCGCGGGCCGTAGTTTGCCCAAGTCTGGTAGCATCTACTTGCAGAGGCAGCATTGCATAGTAGAAAGAACACTTAGCTGAAAGCCGGGTGGCCTGGGCTCTGGGGTCACCCTGGCCCTACCTAGAAGTGACCTTCAGGAAGTCACTCTACCTTGCTTTTCTCATCCAGAAAATGAGGAGGCAGGACATGGTGACGGTTGAGACTCCTTCCGGCTCCCTCAGTGTAGAATAGAGTGGCACTGACTCCACGGGGAGAAGAGTGATGGGAGAAGTAGCCCAGCCAGTCACACTGGTGCCATGGCTGCAGTGTCCCTCGTCTGACACTGTGTTCCATTGCAGCTCTGTGTGCTGTGGGTGACATGCAGGGAAGGGAGGCGAAGACTGCACTGCTCTCAGGAAGAATTCAGTCCTGAGCCCCAAATGAGTAATCAGCAGATAACCACGTGAGGGAGAGACCAGCTGCCCCTCCATCACTGTAATATTTCTTCCAAACCAGTGTTTGCAGTCTTTGAGTCCCCGCCTCTTATCCTCACAGTGGAGTGTTCAGCATCCTCTCCCAGCTGGACCCTGTGCCTGACTCCTCCCCTTACCCTGACTCCTTCGCTTTTCGGTCTCTGTCTCCTCCAAGCCATCCTTCTCTGCTGCCCCTGCTGGGTTTTGCCATGGTCTGCTTTGTCTGTTGGTAGGAGGTTAGGAAAGCCTTACCCCTAATAGCTGAGATGCTCCCCTTCACAGCCCCCACTCAGGCCCTTTGATCCTTCCATTCAGCTGAGCACAACTGTGGTCCCTTCATCAAATGGGGGCAGACTGAGAACTGCAGCAGCTCTGCCTGCAATTTCTTCACCATGGCAACCAGCATTCCCACCTCCATGTGCAGGGAAAATGGCTGTTCTAAGGAAGGGCTCACGGAGTCTTCATTACCCTGCCTGTTTCGTCCAAGCCCCTCCTCGCATGGGCTTTACGAAGCTACATGCATTGAACCAAACGCCTGTTGGCCTTCAGATTTACTAAGAGGAAAGGAGGCAGAAGGAAGTTGAATCCAAATGAACAAAAACATTTTTCTGCCCTAAAACTGTATTTTCATGGATACAGTTATCTGTCCTGAACAGATAAACAAGGAACTGAATGAGTACAGGAATCTGAGATCCAGTGCAATGTATTTTGTCTTATCAGTGGAGTGCAATGACGGAGCATGTGGCTATGCAAATAAAAATTCAGGTCAAGCAGTCAAGGTACTCTGGGAACTTCCCAGGGCATGGTCACCAGAATTTCAGAAGGGGGTCTGACTCATTGGGGTGGGGATGTTTGATGCTGGCTCCTGTTATGGAAAGAGATGCACTGGTCCTAGAACCATGAGAAAGGTGAGCATTGGCATCTCCTGCTTCCAAATCCATTTGGACCATCCTGTGGGATTCTTCTTCATAGTCATTAAGCATGGCGGCACAACAGGTTGGCAGGAGACCCCTGTGCCGAGTTCTGGAGCAACAGGCTTCCCTCTCACACAGCCCTGGTTTCCAAAAGTAGCTGTCGAGCTGCTGTGTCCATGACTCTCAGAAGTGCTGCTGGTTGGAGTAGGACCATAGCCTTCTCAGTGCAGGAGTCATCCCAGACCTCCCAGGGCACCTGGCACTAGGAGGTAGAGGCAGCAGTGCCACAGCGAGTGGTCTGACCATGTCCACTCCTGGAATCGACAGGAGGACCCGTGGAATCTATGATGGTTCTTAAAACCCAAACAACCATCTGCCTCTGCTCTAAACGCCAGTTTTGAATGAAAGCTCTTGGTTTCATTCTTAGGAATGTGAATGTGTGTTTAAACTGGACTTTGTCTTTTTCAGTTTCTCTGCAGGTGGATATTGTTCCCAGCCAGGGGGAAATCAGCGTTGGAGAGTCCAAATTCTTCTTATGCCAAGGCAAGTGCCCAGGGCCCACTGCATGCAGGGCATCCTCCCAGCAGACCAACAGCCGTGGGTTGTGTGCTGGCTGCTCGCACCACACCCAGAATTCTTGGTTTTGCTTTGCTGTAGAGTCAACAGAGTGACTTGGGAGCCAAGGAGGCTCTCGGGCCCTTTCCCGCCCCTCTCAAAGGGCAGCCCCAGCACAGGGAACTATATCTGGACTTTCACATGGTGGTGGAGCAGTAGGGATGTTCCTGGGAGTGTCAGCACAACTCCCAGAAGAGTGAGTCAGCTCCGAGCCCCCACTCTGTATGCATCCAGAGCTCGTAACCGACAGCAGAGGAAGAAATGATGCTTCAGTGAGTCAGTGTAAGGCTTATTCTCAGAATCCCTGGAACAGAAAAATCCAAGCACAAAACTTGCCTGAAAGGAAATTGAGCACTGGTGTCTCTTCTGTAGTGCGGACACATGTCCTGGGTTTCCAGGTCCATTGTGAACTCAATATTCTGTCCCATTGCCCCCACCAGAGCTCTAGGATTGTCAGAGCTGGTGTCCTTGTTTTCTCTTTAGAAATTATGCCCCGTTTCCACCGCTCAGATAATTACCAGGAGCTGTCCTGTGGAGAATCAGGCTTCGCATTAAGCTTTGAATTCTCTGTAAGTGACATGCCTAGGATTTGGAAAGTGGGGAAACCAGGAAAGAGCTGAGCTAGGTGTAAACTGTGACATTTAACGAGCCACTTGCAGCAGGAGGGGCCTTGAAATGCTATCCTGATTTGCATTGGGTGAGGTGGCTGCGGCCGCTGGATGTGTTCACTCTAGCTTCGCCTTCATTTTGGCAATTTACATGATCTAGGTATGCAGCCTGGAGACCATAGCACATCTTGCAAATAGCGATATTTATTGAAAACATAATGGGCCCTGAGAGGAAGACTGCTTCATTTCCATACCAAGCATCTGTGTGGGGATGGTGATGTGGGCTAGGGAGGCGTGTGCAAAGGGCTGGGTGAAGTCACGTGGCCGGGTCCAGAGCCCTAGTCCAGCTCAGTGTCTGGGGCAGCTGAGCAGCAATGTCTGTCCCTCCACGGTGCCTGGGGAAAGGACGTTTGGCTGATTGTAGCTGTCTTCTTCTCAGCATTGAAGAAGATGAATTTGTCTGTCTGTGGCAGGGCTGCTGGAATGCCAGTCATGCCAGTTTGTGCAGGCAGATGCTAGGATAAAAGTAGTTGGAGTCCGCACTCCTAGGCTAGCCAGTGTCTCATCTTCCACTCAAGAGACCACAATCTGAGCCTTTGAACACAAACTGATCACTTCGCTCAAACCAGCTAGTTCCTCGATCTCAGCTCCTAGATATGCTGACTCCCTTTGTCCCCAACTCTCACTCATGAGGCTGTAAGCTCCTTGCTGAGTGCTCAGCACACAGTAGGTCCTCAGCAAATATCTCCTCTCTTCCCTCGCAAAGGATAGGACTGCTATGAGATACTGGCACCAGTACTTGTTGAGTCCCTTCCAAATATTGTAAGTGGTGTTACGTAATCACAGTTCAACACAGAAGCCAGAGTGACACTCTACAGAAACGGTCACGCTCCCCAATCATCATGCCCGATGGTCTCTGTACGATAGCTCTTACTGAGTACCACTGACCCAGGAGGGGACTTCATCTTTTTAACTTCTGTCGTTCGAAAATAATCTCTTCCTCTTCAGTGGCAGGGGAGGCCAAAGATAAAGACATCTCCTGGTTCTCCCCCAATGGAGAAAAGCTCACCCCAAACCAGCAGCGGATCTCAGTGGTATGGAATGACGACTCTTCTTCCACCCTCACCATCTACAATGCCGACATTGACGATGCCGGCATTTACAAGTGTGTGGTCACTGGCGAGGACGGCAGTGAGTCAGAGGCCACCGTCAATGTGAAGATCTTCCGTAAGAGCCTCCTCCTTCTTATATATTTGTCCTCATCTTTGGCCAGGAAGATACATGGGCAGCAGGCAGAGTGGGATGGCAATAGAGGACCAGCTGAGGGTTTGACAGGGCTTCTTTCCTTCTTGCCTCAACCTAAGTATTTTCTGAATTGTACTAAGAGCTCCAAAATGCTCTTAAATGATCCTGGGCCAACTCAGAACTCACAACCTGGGTTCATGCTGGTCACAGCAACCTCCCACTGGCATCCAACTCTAAATTCAAACTACACAGTTCCCAGAGAACTATTATGGGTGCCCCATCCCTTCCCCAAGTGTTGACTAACTGTTGTACAATTCAGGGTCCCCTCTTATTTCACTCTCCCGTGCTGGTAATGGAGTCAAAAAGCTCGGTGGAGGGTTAGGGGGATATTATTTATTTGAACACTCTGTGCCACTCAGAACAGGCAGCTCTAATTGCTATTTGGTCTGATGGTGGTATCATCACCTTGTAATCATGCATCTGTCCCATTGGCCAGTGTAATGGTGGGTGACAACTAATGGAACAGTATGGATTGTCACGGTATTTATTGCCATTATTGCTTTTCTCCTGTTCTATTCTTTAAAATTCTCTCTGCTTTAGGAAAGTTGAGGTTGGGGTACCACACAGAGTGGGAGACAGAGAAAGAATTGATAACTCCTGCTGTTCATTGTAGAATAGGTGTTCTATCAGTTCATTCTACTTACGCACTGTGTCTCAATGGCACTATTCCACATGGCAAGGGACCCTGGTAAAGACCTTCCTTCCCCTCCACAGATGTTTCATGCACAAAGTGTGATAAATTTAGCACTCAGTGATAGACGTTGATTGCCAAACTTCCACAACATATTCCCCTACTTGTGCCAGCTGCTCCACCTGGCATCTTTGATCAAGTACTGGGTGGAACCCTCTCTATACCATTGTATATATGACTTGAGAGTTGCCTGCAACTGGAATCCAGGCAGTTTGGCTCCAGTGGAAAAGGATCTTCGTGGGAAAACCAGCTGTTTTCCCTCACTCTTTTCTTGCTCATTTTCCAGAGAAGCTCATGTTCAAGAATGCACCAACTCCCCAGGAGTTCAGGGAGGGGGAAGACGCAGTGATCGTGTGTGATGTGGTCAGCTCTCTACCCCCAACCATCATCTGGAAACACAAAGGTCGAGATGTCATCCTGAAAAAAGACGGTGAGACCTGATTCCCTGGCAGCTGCCTTTCCCCTGGGCCACCAAGTCCCCTAGGGTTCCATCTCTGCTGGCCTCTGAGACATTTTGACCCAAACTCCAGTGTCCCTCCCAGAACCTCATGCAGTTTAGATCCTAAATGGGTATATGTCTGTAGCTTGTATGTTCAGGAACTTTCTCCAAAGAAAGAGACAAATTTACAATAGACATTTGCTCTTGGCTCTATGTCAAAGCCAGAGACACATTTTCTTATTTCAGCTTAAAGCTCCACCCCATAAGACTGAAGCTAGGAAAGGGGAAAGGCTCAGCGACCTTCCTACAGATACAAGTTCTCTAACTGATCCTTGGATGAACCTGCCTCTTGTCTCTTCTAGTCCGATTCATAGTCCTATCCAACAACTACCTGCAGATTCGGAACATCAAGAAAACAGATGAGGGTACTTACCGATGTGAGGGCAGGATCCTGGCACGGGGGGAGATCAACTTCAAGGACATTCAGGTCATTGTGAATGGTGAGGAGATCCGTTCTTCCTACTATCTCCATTGCTACAACCTTGGTCCCCAATATCATTCTCTTTAACCTCCTCTTTGGTGTATAAAGTGTAGACTCATTCAATCTCAGCTGAATCCCCCTACTTCCTATTGCCTCCTGCTTGGTTCTTTTTAAAAAACAATATATGTACTTGCCTTTTGGGTTTCCTTCAACTATGGGGACTATTACTGCAGTTTTTGAATGCCCTTCATTGTCTTGAACCACTAGAAACTTTCCCTGTGCTTACTAATACATTCTTATTCAGTCTTCGCTGTCCTTGATGCTACCGTAATTGTGAAATTAGTCCCCTGGTTCAGTGTGCAAAGAAAATATTATAATCAATTCAGGCCTCAGAATAGTCAGAATCATGGCCCATGGGCTTATTAATCTCAATTTGCAATGTCAAATAAACATACCAGTGGAATCGATCTGACATTTACAAGATGTTTACAGGAAACTATAATGTCAGTATTAAGAAAATAAGTATATCATGGTCAGATTGTTTGGGTTATTGATATATACTTTTGCCAACACCCCTCCCCCACTTCATTCCTTTGATAAAACAGTTTGTGCACAGGGCTGCTTATAACATTTCCAGAGAAATGTCACCCTGGTGCACTGGTGCATTTCAAATTGGCATTAACCATTTAATCACCGGGATCAGGAGTTTCAACGGTTTCCAGTATGAAGAGTCCCATTTTGAACATCAAGTTCCCTAGCCATGGTAGTTGTAAGTTGAATATGCACTGATTGAAAAAATATATAATAATAAATAGCTACTATGAATTGAACACCACTTTTAAATGAATAAAATGCATTAATATAGCTTCAGAAGCTATATTACTAAAATACAACATTATACAGGAGTGAGCAAAAGTAGATCAATAATAATAAATATAGTAATAAATAAATAATAATACACCTGTAATCCTACTTTTGCCCACACCTGTATATTGTTATAAAACACTAGTGCATTTTGGGGTGAATTATTTATTCAGTTTACAATAATTATTTAGTACGTGCCTGAATATAGATCCCTTACACTAACTCTGCAGCTGCCCAGGACTCTTGACCCCCAGGTGTGACCCTTGACTTAGGGTTCCCTAGAAGTGCCTCTTCTCCAGGCCACTGGATTCTTCCAAGTTTTCACAACCACCCCTGACAGCTCTTCTTTCCTTCAGTACCGCCCACCGTCCAGGCCAGGCAAAGTATCGTGAATGCCACCGCCAACCTCGGCCAGTCCGTCACCCTGGTGTGTGATGCTGAAGGCTTCCCGGAGCCCACCATGAGCTGGACAAAGTAAGACCCTGGCTCCTGCGTTGGGTCAGGGACTAGTGTTGAAGGGGCTAACACAGGGCCTGCTCTGGGTTGACATTGCCATGGAGCAGGGACAGCCTGCCTGGGGATGTCCTTGACTCCAGGTGCAGGATGCACTCTCCTGCACGGTTCTCCTGCCTTGTGCATTGGATTCCTCCTGCATCCTCAGTCTGTGGGTAGAGACCGTGGTCGTGGAGGCCCTCTTTGGTATGTCTGTGAGTGCAGTTTACAGCCAAGGGACAGAATCAGAAGTTTGGGTGGAATAATTTAAGGTATATTTAGAAATACAATTTGATGTCTTAACTTTTTGTGAAGGCTGAGCCTTTCCCATGGGCTCAGACTGCATTTTATGAAAACAAATTAAAAACAAACATCTTCCCTCTGTGGTCAAAATCATGGTTCTTTGCCTTTGTGCACCCTGTAGGGATGGGGATCTGATAGAGAATGAGGAAGATGAGAAGTACGTCTTTAGTGACGACAGTTCGGAGCTGACCATCAGGAGGGTGGATAAGAACGACGAGGCTGAGTATGTCTGCATCGCCGAGAACAAGGCTGGAGAGCAGGACGCGTCCATCCACCTCAAAGTTTTTGGTAAGGACAGTGGGGGTCAAGGTCACTAAATTCCCCTTACTCTGCACACTCAATCCATCCGCAAGAGCCTATCCACTCTGCCTCAGAATCTATCTCAAATGCAGCCTCTTCGTGCCAGCTCTGCCACCTATGCCCCGGTTCAAGCCAACCTCCTGCTCCCCTGGTCAATGAGTCAGCCTCCTAGCTGGTCTCCCTGCCTACCTCCCATGGGTCCCCTTCATCCCCTCTTGCTTACTCCTTAAGTGTGAGAATGACCTTAGTGTCACTCCTCTGTTTAAAGCCCTCCTGTGACTTTCTCTTGCAATCAGAATAAAATCTAGACTCCCTACCTTGGCTGCAAGACTAAACCTGAGCTAGCCCACCTTCCTTCCCCATCTCATCCTTCCTCCACTTTGTTCCACATTTAACAGCCTCAGGGCATAGCACACTTGTTCCCTGCCTCAGGGACATTGCACTTGATGTTCCTTCTGCTTGGAATATCATTCGCCCAGATCTGCTCCCAGCTGCTTCTCCTCTTCCACCATTCAGATCTCAACTCAACCACCTTCTCAATGAGTCCTCCCTTCACTGCCCTGCCTTTTGCAGCAACCATATCACCACCAGCTCCCCTGCCTCCACTAATCTCTTCCATTAACCTTACTGTGTCTTCTTCATTGTATTTATCAGTACCTGAGCTGACCTCATTTACATATTTGTTTTGGGAATTGTTACCTTCACTAAGTGTGTAGACTCCAAGATGGCAGAGCACACACTTAGTGGAGATGAGAGACTTAGTCAAGTACATTGCCTTTTCTCTGGCATGCCCAACACCACCAGACTCATCATAGGCCCTTGGTACATATTAGTGACCAGTGCTTCCGTTTCCCTTTTCTTCTTTCCCTGGCCTGTGTGAAACAGTGTTATAAAAGTCATGAAAAGCCAAAACCGGTTTGGCTCAGTGGATAGAGCGTCGGCCTGCGGACTCAAGGGTCCCAGGTTCGATTCCGGTCAGGGGCATGTACCTTGGTTGCGGGCACATCCCCAGTAGGGGGCGTGCAAGAGGCAGCTGATCAATGTTTCTCTCTCATCGATGTTTCTAACTCTCTATCCCTCTCCCTTCCTCTCTTCCTCTCTGTAAAAAATCAATAAAATATATTTAAAAAAAAAGTCATGAAAAGAGTCCTCACACCTCTATTCACTTCTTCTTTATAAACTCAGTTAATTTCCATGCATTTAGAACTGAAATAAATTTTGACCTGACCTTGGAAAAAGGATTTGTGGTGGGAAAATGTTCAACCTAATGGCTCTCTACTCTCTCTGCTCATCTTTTTAAAAACCACAGCTAAGCCCAGCCATTATAGCTCAGTGGTTGAGTGTCAACCTATGAACCAGGAGGTCACAGTTCGATTCCTCTGCAGGGCACATGCCCGGGTTGCAGGCTCGATCCCCAATAGGGGGCCTGCAGAAGGCAGCCCATCAATGATTCTTTATCATCATTGATGTGTCTCTCTCTCCCTCTCCCTTCCTCTCTCTGAAATCAATAAAAGTATATTAAAAAACACACACACAGCTAAGCTGGTCCATTGTAGATAGTGCTACTAGAGCAGGTGTCAGAGGTTCATGCCTGGGAATCTGCATGGGACCTGCTTGTTTAGCCTGATCAGGAGAACTGATCCATGTTTGTAAACACAGAGCTTTGAAAATCAAGCGTCTATATGCAATTGGACTTGCTAATCACAGATGAATCTTGTATTTATTCATTAATAACAATTGGGTTTATAAACAGTTTATCAGTTTGATTCAGATTAATTCAGTATGTAACTGAGTACATACTTGAAGGTGAAAGCTAAACTTCTTGAAAATATTCTTGACAGTCATTTCTCTAATTCTGACTGGTCTTCCCAGTCACACTAAGTTTATTTCATATTATATATAGAGAAAAATGCATTTGTTAATTTATTCCTTCATTCAACAAGTATTTATTGAATACCATTGTTCCTAAACAGAGGGGCTAAAGATATGGCCCTTTGACCCTGAGATGAATGAGAGAGATCAACATATAAGCATATAAATTATAATAGATAATGTCATTCAACAACATTTGAGTGCCCCATATAGGCTTCGCCATTACCAAAGTCACATGGATGAATGACATGCACTCTTTTCTCATCAGTAGGTTCTGTTCTCATTAGTGGGTTCCCTAGCTCATTAAGATGGTCAACACTCAAATATTTAATCCTTTATAATGACTTCATAATAGCAATATGCACAGTGTTTTGTAGGAAGGATCTGTGGTCCTGTGTGACAGAAGTTAGGGAAGCCCTTGCAAATGCTGTGCTAGTAAACAAGTTGGAATTTCCCAGAAGATGCAGGATGGGTGAGCATCACAGGCCAACGGGCACAGGCATGGAGGCAGGAAGGGCATGTGTCCTAAATATGAGCTTGTGGACAGGGACCTCTGTCTGTTCTACCCCCAGATGTCCCCCAGTGCCTAAGAGAGTGCTTGACATGTAATAGGTATTAGTATTTGGATAATTGAGGTTACAGAAATTAGTTTTGTGTGAGTTAATCATAATGTATGTGGCAGAGAGATGAGCCAAAAATGTATAATGATGACTTCTTTTAGAAAATTCTTTTAGATATTAGCCCCATAAAATAATAATAATAATAATAACAATAATAATAATAATAATAACAATACTGAACAGAAGCAAGCACTATAATGTGCCAAGCACTATGTGAAGTTCTATTCATAAATTAGCTCTTTTAATCCTCAACACAACCCTATGAGGTAGATTAATTATTATCTCCAATTTACAAATGAGGAAACTGAGCAAAGGGAGATTAGGTGCCCTGTCCAAGAATCAAGCCCAGCTTATAAGTCAATTCCCTGAGCTATCAGTGGTAGTTGCTGTCCCATGAAACCAAATTTAACACATATTATATCTAAATTACATGTGGAATGACTGGCGATAGTGAAATTGGTGTTCTTCTTTACCATCATAGATAACTTGGCTTCTCTGTGGAAGCACACTTGGTTCTAGCTTGGCTGGTTGAGGACAGTCCTTGGCTTCAGCCTCTCTGGTGGTGACAGCTGCACTGGGAAGGAGGTGTGGGAGTGAGGCAGGAGCCATGCAGGGCCACGCTTGAGTGAAAGGAGTGGTGAGGTACAGGGAAGTGGGCGATGAGGTATGGAAAGTGAGATGTAGGAACTGTGGCAAGGCAGGCTTTGTCTTTCTACCCACAGCCCTCACCAGGGATCCCCTCCTGCCTCTCTCTCTCTCTCTCTCTCTCTCACACACACACACACACACACACACACACACACACACACACAGCCTCTCTCTCTCTCTCTCCCACCACAGTTTTTTTTCCCAAAGCTGCAGCTGGGAGGATGTGCACTGGAGTATATGCAGCACAGCAACAGTAGAGAGGTGGCCTGATGCCTACGGAGACAGGGAAGAAAACCATAGACTCTTAGGGACCATGTCTAGTCCAGCCCCATCAAGAATGAGATGCTCCTCTGTAATACCTGGGGGAGTGTTCACTAGCCTCCCTGGAATAACATAGCACCCCATGTACACTCTCCCTTCCCTCTCCATTCATGTTCTTGATCTCCTTTTCTCATCCTCCTTCTGGCCTCCACCATTGGTTTAGGAGACTGGTAATAGGGCCAGAGAACCAGGTTGGGAGAGGCCAGCTAGTTTGGGCTGCATCTTTCTTTCACCCTTTTTTTCCCTCTCCTTCCCCTCAGGTTTGCAATCTGGGACTAGCACCTGGGGAGAAATGGGTCAGGCTCCCTAGTGGCATCAGAGTCAGCAGCAATGAGATAGGAGAGCAAAGAAACCTGTAGCTTAGACAATGTAGAAGCGCTCAGCACGCCTGTGGATCAAGAAGGGATGGCAATTAGTATGGTAGGGACATATCTAATTAGGGTCTGTCATAATTGCACCTGAATGACATCATTTTCCTAAGAAAGGGAAACGTTCTAGTGTGCATCGCCCTAGTTATCAGCCAGATGCTCTTTTTACTAAGTAGTTGCATCCTCGTTCCTTTAAATTTGGCAGTGAATTTCCATTGCTCCTCTCCCTGTGAGCCCTTATGAAGGAGTATTTTTCCCCCCACAGATTCTTGTTATGCTCACACGAATGCTCTTAAGGTCTCATGCTGCTGAGGGCTCAGGCAAGTTCATCAGTGGCAGAAGCGTTGCTTAGCTGACCCCTAAGGACCAAAGCAGACCTTGTGAGTTATAGCAAAGGACAAATGAGTTGAAGGAAGGTGCACTGGTCACGTCCAATGTCTCAGTTCACAGAAGCAGGACCCCACAGTCCTTCATGGACTGGGCTTGCAGAAGCCTGGATTGGGGTGGGAGTAGACAAGGCTAGCCCTCTGTGGCAGGGTGCAGAGCTGTGGATGTGCTGGAAGAGGAGATCAGGGGTGCTCACAGGAGGGTCCATGGGGGAAGGGGCAATGGCACAGTCTGGGACAGGGGTCTTCAAACTACGGCCCGCGGGCCACATGCGGCCCGCTGAGGACATTTATCTGGCTCGCCGGGTGCCACTGCCTGTCCTGCTTAGCAGCCGACTCGTCCCGGACCCGCAGTGCGCATAGGAATTTGTTCATAGTTTTTTTTTTAAACTGTAGTCCGGCCCTCCAATGGTCTGAGGGACAGTGAACTGGCCCCCTGTTTAAAAAGTTTGAGGACCCCTGGTCTGGGGCATTAGGTCCCATGGAGCAAGTGGATAGTAGAACAGGGATCCAAAGTCAAGGGCCACAGCAGAGGTGAATTAAGATGGTGCAAGTGCCCTCGTAGATAAAACCTGGACAGGTGCCTCTGGATGCCAGTGTGCAGAGGGAAGAAACCCTGCACCTGCCCTGCTTGCCCACTGTCCCAATGTAATGATCAGAGCATGCCTTTCCACACTCAGGTGTGGTCCAATCTGGACAATGACTTATATCGCTATTCTATTTCCAAGGCAGCATTCTAAGCCTGTAGTTAGTTCTGACAATAGCCCTGCTTCTGGAGTGCAGAGATACTAAGTCATCAGTGGACCCTTCCTTCCTTCCAACAGCCTCTGTAGACCGTGCAAAATTAGTCATTGTTAACAATGTTTTTAATAAGAATATAGTTTTCCTTTTTCTAGAGACTTATATGGTGCACCCTTTATAACCATCTGCGAAATGGAGCCATCAAGACCAAATATTATTAATAGACCCTAACTTGTCCTTCATTTTCTGTTAACCTTTGCCCGCCATGACCAAGTGCTGTGGGTCAGGAGAAGGTCAGCAAACACTGTCTAGATCACAGTGTCTGACTAGGTTTCAAGAGCCCAGAAATTCCAAAAACCACCTTCAACCTCCCCCCACAAAAAAAAAAAATGTTTAGTTTTAGTGAATTCAGTTGTCTGGCTGATGTTTTTTTAACTTCTCAATCTGTAATGTTAACACTAAACCTCCTTTTAACAGCACTTAACACATCCAATATGAGCTGTGGCCTTTCTCAAAGTCCTGTTGATCGAGGTAGACACAAAGCCTTCCTAGAGGAAGACCTTATTCATGGGCTCCATGGATTCAAATGTATGATCATTGGGCCACAATGGACTGAGCCCATGTGCTGGCCAGCAATAAAGGATTTGCTAAACTGGCTGTTAGTACAGATTAACCTCAGGAGAATATTTGAACTATGTGGTAATTTTATATAGAAGCAGATATTTTCTACAGAAAATGCATAGCTCTGTCATTGTTTTCTGTTTATTAAAGCAGAATCAAGGGCCTCAATTTGGAGGCTGTATGTAGGCAGTAGTTTGTTAGCCTACATAGGGTTACTGGGTGAATTTGAATATAAAGGAAATGCAGTTATTTCAAAAATTAGCCATAATTTTAATTTACTTATTTTTTTATTTGTTTATCTAGCCTGGCCTTTTCTCTTTTAGTGAAATAAGTTACACTTGTGCAGTGTTATCTTTTCTATGGAAGGTTTAGCAATTTCAGAGTATAATTGTTTTAAATTGGGATAATTCAATTTTCTCTAATGTGTTAACATTTAACTCAGCTTTGAATGCTTGCGCTTTCTTGCATTACCCAAAACATTTGGAAAATGAACTCATCTCAACTCATCTCCTTCCCACCCCCAGCCCACTCCACAACCCAAGTTACCCACCATGTTTCCGTACTTGAGTTAATGCCACACAACTTTCCTAGGCATTACGAATCTCAGCATCATCTGGCTCCTCCTCATTCCTTCTTTTGTTTCTTGCCATCCCTCCTACCCCTGCTCACTTGCCACTTCCCATAAAGCCTTTCTTTAGCATCTCTCTTGAAGCCATCCTTTTGGTCCCCCTGACATGGCCTGATCAGAACTGTCACATCACAGCTGGGGCACTGCCAGAGCTCCCAAGTTGTTTTCCCACCTCAAGGTTTTCTCCTTGCTAAATCATCTTGAATTGTTTCTAGATTAAAAACCTTCTTGTCATGCAAATGACCATTTCATCTCTCTGGTCAAACACTGTCAGTGGCCTCCACCTGCCTCCATACAGGATTCAAGCAAGAACCTTAACAGGTGGTCAAGACTCTATGCTCTGCTTTGATACACAAACACGTGACTCTCTTCCCAACCCTCTCGTCATGTATTCTTGCTTCTTTGCTTTCCTTCAACCAGTTTTACCCATGCAATGACTCAGTCTCCACCCCAAAGTTTCACCTACTGAAAATCTCATGGCCCAGCTCAAAAGCTGTGTCCCCACCAAGACGCCAGCCAGAGGAGCGCTCTTCCTCTGCTCCATGCCTCTTGCATCCATTGCCCTCACTTAGCGCTCTTACTACACAGGGTGTTGTTTTTATTAGTCATTGTGGTGTTGCTGTGTGCCTGCCTTGTGGTAAGCCACTGAGGCTTCAACAGATAGAGTACAGCTTATACTTAGGAAGTAGATAACCTTTGTTGTTCATGCTACCACTTAAACCTGGGGCACTGAGAAGGTTAGATAAACATTACAGGAATGTTTTGTCTTTTCAGCAAAGCCCAAAATCACTTATGTAGAGAACCAGACCGCCATGGAACTAGAGGAGCAGGTCACTCTTACCTGTGAAGCCTCGGGAGACCCCATTCCTTCTATCACCTGGAGAACTTCCACCCGAAACATCAGCAGTGAAGAAAAGGTATAATGTCGCCGCCCAAGAGTCTCAGGGCATGGCACGCAGACTCGAAGCGGATTCAGTCTGCCCAATGCCCAATTCTCCTCGGTGAGCCAGAAGGGGGATTTGGTCACTGGAGTCCAGGTTCTGTGGCCTCCTCCTCCCCCCACCTGAATGAATCCTGATCCACATCCTCTGACAATGGAAGGGGTGCAGTTCATTGCATAGATTGGCAGGGGTGTGATGTTAGTGGGTATGGTCAAGGTAGCTCTTTGGGGAGGAAGAAGGTAGTGATTTTCAAACGCAGGATTTGGGGCTGTGAGGAACAAGGCAAACTGACATCCTGGTGCTCCAGGTGATTTCCTCCTCATCTCAGGAGCCAAGGAAATGTCTCCTGGAAGTTATAGGGTCAGAACAAGCCTGTCAATTCTTCTCCTCGTATTTTGTATACTCATGCTATACATGCACTATGTGCACAAAAGCTTGTTTGCCTTTGTGTCTGCCTGTATTCTTGATCACATTTGTATATCATGTTGATCTAAAGGCAAAAATAATTAGCAGTTTCCACATGATGATGATTGCCCTAGGCTCTACAGTGTATTTGCTGAGAGTGTAAGAACAACGTAGCAAGCTCCCTGACAAATTCAAATGACTGGAGAGGTTTCACTTGAAAACATGTGGATTTACAAGCCTCTAGAAAGCTATCTTTATTATGAACAATATGTAATAATTGAGGGGACCCCACATTGTGTTGCCCTTTGCTACCGAGTAGGCCAAATGCAGGAGAGGAAAGAAGCTCGGTTTTTAAGCGACTTAAACCATCTTCGGGCACCTCTCCAGTCTCACCTCATATATCCTGTAGTAATGGGCTTTGTCACCTACTCAGAAGTAATGGCCTTAGATTCAAAGGACATTTGTAATGGATTACTTATTGACCAAAATGTCAGAAATTATAGATCTTCACTCTTCTGCCTACCTAAAGGGAATCCTTTGAGAGGGTAAACTCAAGTAAACCCGAAAGAGACAGTGTGAGACACTAGAACCAAATTTGGATCTGCACTTGAGGAATTGATTTCTGTCCCATTAATAGAAAGCAAGGCTGAGTCAAAAGGAACAGAAATGCCATTCTAAAACCCATTATTTTTTGCAAGTTTTACCTCCAGAGTTGAGTTTGGCTTAACTCAACAAAGGAACTGCTAAGTATTTTTGAAACTCACATATGCTGTTTGATATTGTACTGGAGTAAGAAATGTGGTGTTTACTTGATGCTTTCTTTATCAACATTGGGGTTAAATCTTCAGCTCAGATTTATGCTGCCATCATGTGTGTTGTGTGGATTGAACTTTCATTCCAGGGCTTAAACCACAGGACCACTGCCTGACAGGTTTTCCTACATTAGTCTTAAGAGTAGATTTGTCCAGAATGGCCCAGTGTGTATCTTTGACCTCAGTGAAGGACAGAGATAACATCTATTTCAGATGAACGATGCTTTTAAATTCTACATCTTTTCTAGGAATAGCTCAATAGCTAAGCTAGACCAGAAGAGTTATTAAGATTTCTGCCTACCTCAGCTCCTTTAGTAGCTTGGTTCTCTAGCTTGTATCCGTGAATTCATTTTCACAGAATGAGAACAAATAATCAGGTACTAATATACACTCACACTCACTAAATACTGAGGCCAAAGGTGTTCAGCAGAGACTTTCTCAAGCCAAGGAGGCTTGGTATACTCATAGGTGGTGTTGTTTACCATAGCAACCATGGTTTACTTGACGTGACATTACTGGAACGTGAATAAATCAATGTGAGAACAAGTCCTCCCACCTGGCCAGTGCTGTGACACCAGATGAACACACCTACCTAATGAAGCCCTTACAGAAAAGTTGCCATTTATATTAATTCTCTACTTATAATCAAAGAAGCGCAATATCCAGCTTCATACCATGGATAGCTAATAATTAAGAAAAAAAGGTGGCCTCTTCGTGGGGGTTGGACTCCGGATAGTAAGCTTCTCTTTTACTTTGGTAGCTGCTCCTCATGTGCAACTCCATCTGAAGTTGCATGATATGTAATTAGGTATTGGCATGATTAGAGTCACTGAATTGTAGGAGTGGAAGAAAACAATTTTCTTTTTAAAATCAGGATGCTATGCTAAGCAGATAAGAATAGACAATCATATTGAACTGCCAAGGTAAGGAAGGCTCCTGAGAATTAGATCACATAAAATGCCTGAATCATAGAAGATTGGAAGGAAGCCACTCTTTGAGTTTATTTAGTCTTACCTCGCACCCCTTTCTAACATATCTGCCAGACAGTCACTCAGCCCTGCCTGAAAGGTGACATTGTCAGCCCTCTGCAGGGCAGTCAGTCAACACTGATGACCAGGAGGTCTGCTTTTCATCCTTCCCACCTCTGGCAGCCAGTGTTTGTATGAGAGCTCTTAAAGCAGCTACTTGAGTTTTCTTCAGTCTGTTCTTTACCTCACTAGTTGCCCCGTAATAGATGGTATTAGCTCACCGGTGCTCCATTAAAATTTTGTGGTGCCCAGAGTCAATGATAAAGACTTCCATGAGTTATTACTCCCTTGATCTGGATGCTGTAATGCAGTTAGAGTTGCATTAGCCCCTTTAGTAGTTTCCTCATCCTGTTGCCTTGTATTGAGCTTGTGGTCAACTAAAATGTTCAGGTCTCTTTTACATGAACTGCATTTAAGCCACATGCCTCCTATCCTGTTCTTATGCAATTGATTGCTTAACCAATCATGCAGAATGTCATTTTTGTGAAAACTTGGAAGACTCTTCCTTTACTGGGACTATAAAGGATGATATTGCAAGATATGTAGCACCCGAATCTCTTCCCCCCTAAATACCAGTAGCCACTTCTAATCATGTGATTATCAAAATTCTACATGTATAAACACTCTCAGGCTTGAGAAAAACCTTTGAGTTTATCTTTCCAACCAGTCAAAAATGGCTTTCATCAGAACTATCCTTTAGAGGTCTATTGGTCCAGGGAATTTCCATCCACATGCTCCCCTATTTTAATGAGGTTTAGCAATCAGTGGAGACCCCAGCCCAAGCACAAGACCCAATGGCAGGCAATGGAGTGGTCTTCCCCATGCAACTGTCATCTAACATTTGCATTGGCTATTGCTACAACCTTATATGAACACTTACTTAAAATATCTTTGTCCAGATTACTGATAAAAATGTTGACTGGGACATTGTTCAGTATAGAACCTGTAGAATGCCACTAGGGGCTTTCCTCTGGGTCATTGGCTAAGAAGGTAGAGCACTGAAAGCCACGGTACCCTCTTGTGACTTTAATGATTTCCCTGGAAGGCTTAATGATCTCTTTAATAAAGTTAGTCACAATATAAGCTAATTAAAGCATCTAGGTTTTTTGCTTCACTGAGAAGAGAGGAGAAAAGGCTTATAGCCATAGACACATAGTTAGTGACTTTCTAATGGAATACTTGTTTTTCTTCATTAAAAAATAAAAATAAAACAATACAGTGAACCTGCATGTCACACCCTGTGATCTTGTCTCTGGGTTTAGTCCAGTCACTTATTGGAGATTACTATCAACCTGCTAAGCTTCAGCTGGTTTAGTTGGTCTCGCTCCATGACTGATAATAGCTGGGCTAAGCTTGGGTCATTAATACCATTAGGGTAGATCATTTGTCTGAAAGTTAGTTCATTTCTTAGTGCTCACTATTATGTTGACCAAAATCAAAACATATTTGAACATGACAATGGGTCAGTTAGATCAGTGTGTACAGAGGTCATTGATAATGCAGATACAAAGAAAGTTTGTGTGTCCATATTGTGTCCACAGCATTTCATTACTCTTTCTACCTAGATTCATTTAACTATTGCCAGGTACTTGAGTGAGTGGCACTAAATTCCAGGTACCATTTACATCCTGGGTGAAACTTTGGGATGATAATTTGCATCATCTATCTCTGGCAGAACAAACTCGTAGTGCCCTTACTTGAATATGCCTTCAAAATGACAGGTGAAGAAAAGCATATGAAGCCTTAATGTTTAAGGAAAAGGAGAGGGGTGAAGAGTTGAGATCAGAAGAGATAAGCAGAAAAAAGGAAAAGCATTCATGAACCTTGAATCTTGAGCTTCCCAAGTAGCCCACAAATAAGAGAGATCTTTTGAAATTCTCAATTCTCTGCAAACTTTTTATCACCAGGAAGAATTCCTCCTTCAATACAAACTAGGTGCTCACTTTTAAAATTGGAAAAGTTACCTGCATTGAGCAACCAGAAGATGGCTTATTCAGCCTATGGACAAATTTCTAGCAGGGGATACTTTAGAATAGTGAAGGGATGTTCCACCTTAGTTTATATACATATTCCTGCAGATTTGTAAGGTAGTAAAACATGAATATGAAAAAAAAATGGAGCTAACAATTTTTGGAATAGCGCTAGTCATATTCTCATTTATTTTATTGTGTATTTGCATATCAGGTTGTCTTAAAGCAGGCCACATGCCTTCTCAAGTTATTGGGGGTCAAGCAACTAGAATAATTGTGTTACTAGCAACTGCTTATTCTAAATGCCACAAAACCATAAAAATTTGGGAGAGACACAAGAAAATCAGATCTGAAAAACAAACAACTCCATAGACATAGCTCCTAAAAAACTATCTTGGTTCAAGCAGCCCTGGTGTGTGACAAACCAGCTTCTAAGTGATGTGGAATTGGAAACCACATTTGACATGTTGGCCCACTGCTTCTTTGGTCTATGCATGTTCCTCTGTCCTCACTTTCTTCTTCATGTGACATAATCCAGCATCCTCATCATCATATCTCACAGGAGCTCTTTGCATTTAGTGGACCTCTACTAAATGTTTGCCAACTCATTTGCATTCCCTGGGTTGCATTGCTATGTCTGGCATCTTCTCTATTCTGTTTCTATCTGAACATCAGGGACAATCAGTCAGTCTTGCCATCCAATAGAAAGAGCAATGCAGGTATGATGTCTCTGACTCCCAATATGAAAACAGAAAAACTGTAATCAGAGTAGATGCTCAAGTGCCAGATAAATTTTTTTTTTTAAATATAGATGTGGGTAGGAAAAGACCCAACCTGTGTTTCCCTGAGTTGGCTCACTCTTTGGAGTGCCGTGTTTGCTGAAGATGGAGCCTGTTGGAGCCCACATGCATTCAGTGTAGTATCCTCCAGGCTTCCTGACCCATAGTCTTAAGAACTTCATACCTCTCATTCCTAATGTGTCTTAGGCTTTTTTGTTGTCGTTCCTTTTTTTAAATAAAAATTTGATTTTTTTTATAGTGTGCATGCAGAATTATAAAATGCATGAGCACAAAATGGCATTAGTGTATTTGTGATAAGCTGTCCGATAAAATCCAAAGGAGGAAACTCACTCTATAAGTATCTATAAATTATATGGTTAGAACTAGTAGTGTCATCAGATACTACAGGGACATTAAGACATTCTGGTCTAGGAGCAGCCTATAATACGTTTGCTGGTGTCGTGTGTATGTCTATTGGAGTTGAGGGAAGCCTATATCTTTGAATGATACAGTCTAATGTGCATAAGGTGGGGGTGAGGTGGGGGGTGGAGCTGAACATAAGCCAGTCCTTGATTAAGCTGGGTAATAAGCACACCATTGAGAGTGGGCCTTGGAAAAATTCTGAATTGGAAAGAAGCTGCATGTGCACGGAGTACAGTGTGATTCATCAGTTCTCTAAAGCAATGTTGTAAACTTTTACTGCTTTCTTGTTGTGTTTTATATCTTGTTCTCTCCAGGCTTCGTGGACTCGACCAGAGAAGCAAGAGGTATAGCTTACCTGACCACTAGCCAGTCCTTAGTTTTGAAAGCATTGTGGTTTAACTCACCATTATAGTTAACAACCAGACACGCTAAACTAATTAGTAACTTAGATTAAAGAATAGGTCAGTAGTGGTAGCTGTTACTTAGCAATAGTGTCATTTTAGGGTGAGCAAGCAAGCTGTGTTGGGAGTGGGTGAACAAATCCTTATTGTTTTCTAAGGCTGGATCTTATTCTCTTGATGGTGCTGGGAAAATCACATCCAGGTAATTACACTTAAATCTCCCCATTCCCAGGCCCATTGTGAAATGGTGAAATTTTTTTACTCTCACCTGGTTGATGTGGCTTCGGATCTTGAAGGCATGGGGTTAGTGATCTAAAACCCACTTGGCCCTTTCCCTACCAGCTCAACTCATCTTGTTGCTCGCTTATTTTATAATGATTTGTCTTTGTAAATGATGACTTCACATCTCATCTTGAAGCAATGCAAATGATATGTCTCATTGGTTCTCCCAGACTGTTAAACATGTCTATGCTACTTTCACAGTGTTAAATTGATGAGCTTAGAATGATTCGGCACAAATGGCTTAATTGTTTTTTTTAAAGTCAGTAGCCATTAACCTTTGAAATTTCTCTGATTCCTATCTTCATTTGGGGTAATTTGGGACTTAGTTTGAAAATTGAAGCTAAATATTCATCTTTTGATTTTAATTGTTACACCCCCAAGATCCTGCTTATAGCTCATGAGTATCACTTTTTACCTGATTTGTGCCACTGAGTGACAGATAGTGAAATAAAAACCAGTATACTTTAGATGAGGTTCAAGGACCTAATCTATGAATACTTTTTGGAAAAAAAAAAAAAAAGCTTTTGTCTCTTCTCCAGATGAAACTTTGGTATTGTGATGCTATAAATGTAGAATCTAGCAAGCAATCCTATAGGTTGTATTATATCTCCTCTTAGTCTTTTCAGAAATGATAATTATTCAGAACACGTAACTCATGTGTTCAGGTCACGGCTATAAATATGTAATGCTGTTTAATATTTGAAGCGGACTGCCTGTCCCCAGGCGCTGATGTTAGTTTCTGCACATGAACACACTGCCATCGTCAGCTCCAGTTCATTATCAGCTCTCTTTGCCTCAGACCTTCTCATGTCAGAGGGACTGCAGTTCAGTGCACATCTCACTGAAATGCTCCTTCCTGGGGCATAGGAATTGCTCAGTGCTGTCATGGGCTGGGTGTTTTATTGCTCCAAAGTCCTAAACCCACTGGTACTGGGGAAGGGAGAGGAGGGTCAATTATTAGCTACTTCTGAGCAGCTACAGACCTCATTCTGCTTGGACTTGTACACCTTCCCCGTCATTTTGACGTAGACCTGGAGGAGCTGAGGTTTATCAGGGAGCATTAAGAAGGTGTTAAGTGAATTATTATCATAAGCAGAAGTAATGGGTTTATTGTCAGCAAGGCAAATACCTCACTCGGTTTTCCAGAAGTTCCTTATCTTCAGTATTTCACTCTGGACATCATTGACTTTAAAATGAGTGCCACCTTGGGGCTCAGAAGTTCCATTCCCGCCTATTTGTCTCACTCAAGAGATGAAGACCGTAAGTCCAGAAGGCAGCTTGGGTTCTGGCCAATTTCATTCTGTAAGCTCTGAAAAGCCTTCGCACTTTCACCTGGAAGAAGAAAGACAAAAATGTCTCAATGAGAGGATTAATTATAACTGCCCTTCATACTCTTGCAAAACAGGGTCTTCTTGCCATAATGATCTTCTCCTTCTTGCCCAGAGTTCATCTGCTTTCTCCTCCCGAGCCTGAATTATCAGTGCGACGTTCCGTCTGCATGGCTGTAGGTGGCACTCCCGGACTTTGTCCCGGTGCCAGAGTAAACATTTCAAAGGGCCCAGTCACACTAACTGTGTCCTCCGGAGAGAGAACTGGGCATCTGAAAATAATCCCATCATCAATCCTGTTCCTGAGCTGCTGCAAAATAAGAATTCTTTACGGAGGGCCATCTACTGGTCCGTTGACATCATTAAATTAGAAAGATTTCCAGATAGTGAAATTGAGGAAAGAGACCAGCTAGAAGGGGAGAAAAAAGTACAGCTGTCAGTATAACCATTTCATGAAATGGTTGTGAAATGTGATGGGGCTTAAGTGGCTGAGCTGGACTAAATCTATCTCTGATGGTGCAGGGACATCTTTGACAGATCTGCTGAGGCTGCTCACAGGCCCGGGCTGCCTTGCTTTTGAGCTTCCCAAACTGGCTGCTGTGTGACGTGCAATTCTGGGTTTGGGGCTTCCAAGAGAGCACATTGAAAGAATCTGAAGTCGGGTGTTATATTCTTTAAAGGCCCAAACCCATTGGTTAACAGATGCCATACAAATGCAGACCACTCACCCATCCATCTCTACAGAATATCACATGCTAGAGATAAGAGTGTGGTCCAGCCTCTGAAGAGGAAGACTCCTTTAGATTACCCACCTTCTGGAGGATCTGAACTTGGACAAATGCCCAGACTTTTCCTAGACCAGGAACCATTCACCTAGAGTGTCAAGGGGGGAAACACAGGGAGATATTCCAGGACCCATTGCCTGGGGATCATATGCTTACTTCCTTTTTGACCAGTAATTCTGAAGACTCAGAAAGCCAATTATAGTATCAAGGGTGACTGTGGTGTCAAGGAACCCAGATCTACCTGGGACTCTCTGTACCACTGTCCCTGGAGAGAGGAACCAGTTACCCTTCCTTCCATCTCAGCAGCTCCTGACTTCTGAGTTGTTGGGCTTTATAAAAAGATAAAATAATTTTACTTTTAAGCATCCAGGAAAGTGAGGCCTCTGCATAAATATGGGTTTCTTATATAACTTCTTGCATTTTGGCACACTCGGATTTCCCATCCAGTGTGCATGCACTGTGGCACTGGCAGATGGGTGGACTGCTGGGAGGAAAAGAAGGGAGTACAGGTTTCCCAGAATCCCATGAGGCAAGGCGGTTTCTGCTGGAGTATCTGCTGCTCAGGGCTTTGCTTCCATTTGAGACGTGCCAAACAAAATCATCTTGAGGGACCTTGAGCCACACCAGTCTTGGTACACAGCTAGGCTGCTTGACATAAACTGACTCCATTTCTGTTTTGGGTACACCCAAGTTCCCATGGTGCTCTCTGCAGCCTTCCCCTCTAGTTGGAAACTAAAGTGAGACTTAGACACTGGCAGAGAGAGGAGAGGGTGTGAGACTGGGCACACAAGAGATGGCCTGGTCTCCTAGCCCCCATCCTGCCCTGGACTCTGACACTCTCTGTTCCCTCTCGGCAGACTCTGGATGGGCACATGGTGGTGCGCAGCCACGCCCGCGTGTCCTCCCTGACCCTGAAGAGCATCCAGTATACAGATGCTGGAGAGTACATCTGCACCGCCAGCAACACTATCGGCCAGGACTCCCAGTCCATGTATCTCGAAGTACAATGTGAGGAATCACTGTGGAAAGACCTGGGAGGGAGGGCCATGGAGGGTTGGGATGGATGGGGAAAAGAGCAACTAGGACCCAACCTGCACCGGGCAAGCTCCGCTCCCTTTCCCTGGGTCCCCAGGTCACCTCCTCACACCATCCCAGGCTCCTTACCCGCTGCATGCCCTCTGTCTTCCCGTCAGCTCACAGGATTGCCATAACAGCCCCGACCTCTACTATACCCTGGCATAGCTCGGCTTCAGGGCATACCCCCCTCCTAGTGCCAGGAGACAGTATCTGTAGGGCTCCATGACAGTGGCAGGCTTCCTGACAGTCATTGCCACTCATTGCAGATGCCCCCAAGCTGCAGGGCCCCGTGGCTGTGTACACATGGGAGGGGAACCAGGTGAACATCACCTGCGAGGTGTTTGCCTACCCCAGTGCCACAATCTCATGGTTCCGAGATGGTCAGCTGCTGCCAAGCTCCAACTACAGCAATATCAAGATCTACAACAGCCCCTCTGCCAGCTACCTGGAGGTGAGCGGGGCACGGGCCAGCGGCAGGGTGGAAAAGGCAGTTTGACTATAGATGGGCTCCTGAATGCAGCTAGAATCCTTCTTGCTTCTCTGGCATGTCCTGAGCTTGGAGCCATTAGCTGGAGAAGAACTCGAGCTTCAGCCCAGCCCCTGTGTCTCCTGGGCAACACCAGGGCCTGGAAGGCAGAGTGTCTTCTTCCACGGCCCCTTCTCTGTTCTCCACTCTGGCTTAAGGCTTGGGTGGAGCCAATGATTCCTGTTTTACTACTTCTATTCTTAATTTAATCCAATAAATAAGGGCCTGAGGCTGTGACCATCCCATGGGCATGTAAACCAAGAGCTCCTTCTCTCTCAAGGTGACCCCGGACTCTGAAAATGATTTTGGAAACTACAACTGCACTGCAGTGAACCGCATTGGACAGGAGTCTCTGGAATTCATCCTTGTCCAAGCAGGTGAGCACCCCTTACAGCTTCACCACCCTTTTAAAACCCTTGCTGGCCCATTTTGTGTCCTTCAGTGATGCCAGGAGAGTGAGAAGGGAGGCCCCGGATCAGCAAAGCCTGAGGAGGAAGCAGGGAGCGATGGGGGCTTGAGGATCTGGGCATGGAGCATGTGGGGAGAGAATCGTATGGGGGGGGGGGGGCGGGTGGGAGGATAGGATACAGGCAATAAGATTTCAAGACTGAACAGAAATGGCAGAGACGTGATTGCAAGTTGTGTCCTACCTGAAGCTCAATTGGGCCTTCATCTGTATTCTCCCCACAGACACCCCATCTTCACCATCCATCGACCAGGTGGAGCCATACTCTAGCACAGCACAGGTGCAGTTTGATGAGCCAGAGGCCACAGGTGGGGTGCCCATCCTCAAATACAAGGCTGAGTGGAAAGCAGTGGGCGAGGAAATGTGGCACTTCAAGTGGTACGATGCCAAGGAAGGTGAGACTGGAAAAGTCTTTGTTTCCTTCAGAATGAGGAGTCCTTTGGTGCTGGGCACACATTCACCGGGCATTCACCAGATCCGGGCACTCTGACTGCCCATATGGTAGGGTAGCATACCACTCTCACCTACTGAGGGTGGCCAGGTGCGTCACCTGCCATCTGTTCATGTTCCTATGCTGCAACATCGAATTTGGGCACACACGGTCACGTCTCACATAGACTTGTTGGCCTCTATACCTTGTCACGTCAGAACCTGGTTCCCGTTACCCTGCAGGATGGAGGGGCCATCTCAACCACCTGCCACGCAGAAGCCCTGCTTCGGTGTGACAACCTGGCGAGGCCCTGCTCTGCATGTAGTTGTGTTTTATTGTAGTAAAATATATACAACATAAAATACACCATTTTAACCATTTTAAGTGTACAGTTCAGTGGCATTAAATCCAGTCACATTGTTGTGTAACCATCTCCAGGGTCCATCTCCAGAGCTTTATCATCCCAAACTCTGTACCCATGAAACACTAACTCCCCTCCCCTTCTGCCCATCTCCTGGCAGCCACCACTCCCCTTTCTGTCTCTCTGTAGTTGACTCTCCTAGGTACTTCGTATAAGTGGAATCATACAGTACTTATCCTTTTGTGTCTGGCTCATTTCACATAACACAATGTCCTTGAGGTTCATTAGTGTAGTATGTGTCCGAATTTCACTCCTTTTTAAAGCTGAATAATGTTCCATTGTATGTGTGCACCACATTTTGTTTTTCCATTCATGTGTCCGGGAACACCTGGGTGCCTCCGCCTTTTGGCTACTGTGAGCGTGGGTGTGCAGATATCTGTCCAGGTCTCTGCTTCAATCCTTCTGTGTGTAGACCTAGAAGTAGAATTGCTGGATCCAATGATAATTCTGTGTTTAATTTTTTAACGACCCACCATAGTGTTTCCCACAGCGGCTGCACCATTTCACCGATAGGCTTTTTATCATTTGTGATCCTTCCCATGTTCTCACAACAGCCAGCATGGAGGGCATCGTCACCATCATGGGCCTGAAGCCTGAGACGACATACACGGTGCGACTGGCAGCCCTCAATGGCAAGGGTCTGGGCGAGATCAGTGCAGCCTCCGAGTTCAAGACTCAACCAGTCCGTAAGTAGAGCCAGCTGCACTGCCTCCCCCCACCACCACCACCCTCTTCTCCTGGGGCCCTGGGGGACCCTGAGCTGGCCGCCCATTGTCCAGATGACAGCCTTTTGTCTTTCAGATGCCTCTGCTGGAGGTGGCCCCACCTCCCTGCTCTCTGGCCCTCAGTGATGACTGACACCTAGTCCCTTTATCCTCTTTCTCAGGATAGACTGACAGCTGGGGTTGTTAGAGGGCATGTGCAGTGGGGGGCTGGGGATTTGCTTTTTGACACAGGTCGCAAAGGCCCTCAGCACCTATAACTTGAAGGGCGAGGGTAACGACAGTGACAGTTCCCATAATGAGCTGTGGGACTGTTGATGCAGCAGAGATATTAACGTAGAGAAAAGCAGGGGATGCTGTGGGATGGAGGAGCGGAGGCATAATCCCAGCAAAGCAAAGAGAAAAGGATGTGGAGGCCTTTGACTTTCGGCTTCCCCTCCCTTTCCACACCAGGAGCGCACCTCAGGGTCCCTCCCTCTCAAACTTCCAGGCGCTTCTTCCTGGTTCCATTCAGGGATGCATTTCTGTTTCCCTCTGTCATCCCCACTTTCCCTCTGCCTGCTCTCCTTTCCCTCGTCCCCCAGGACAGCAGCTCTGGGGCGAGCCCTGCTCTAGGTAGCCCTCCACAGGCCCGCCCTGGGAGGAGCAGGAGACCCCGCCAGAGAAGGTACCGTAGAACAGACTCCGCAAGTGGTCCCAGAGCCCCGGGCTGCTTATTCCTGGAATTTCAGACGGGGATCCTTGTTTCCTTCTCTTTGAAGCTGGGGACCTGGAAAGGGATCCCCTGATTCTTCCCAGAAGTAGAAAGCCTGTCTTATCTCCCCCACAGGAATTGCTTCTTTCTGGATGTGAAGTAATTTGATAATTTGAGTTTCCAGTGCCCTGTGTTCTGCGGGTCCTAGTCATTTCTTTTACATCTTTTTTTTTCCCCTTGGGTCTGTCTCTTGTCTTTTCTTTCCATCTGTGTTCCATCCATGGGAAATGCAGATACCCCTGTTCCACGTAAGTGCCTCTTCATACCTTGCTACTTGTTCCCATGGCATTAGCATCTCTGTCCCAGTTCTTAATTTAGTTCCAGTCCTTTCTGTCCCCTAGAGGCTGAAGTAGATGCTGCTGTCCTGGCCCTAACCACACTGACCTAGCCTAGCTGTGCGCCGGTTAATGTCCATAGGTTACTTCCGGAAGCTAACCCTCCTCCTGTTTTAGAGCATGAAACTTCCGTGTGTTTTGAAGTTGTGTTTATGTATTAATTTCTGTGTGTGACACTTACGCTGTGGCAACAGTGATGTTTGTTAAGCCAAGCGTAGTGGGCTTCTGCAGGTGGTCTCTTAATAACACACTAGAGCCCCGCCTTACCTTTAGCCAGGATGCCAGAAAAGTGACCACATCATCACCAGGCCTCGATTCAAAATCCCTTCACAGGAAACAATTTGAAAGAATTTCCACATTTGCTTTAAGGAGATAGGAGAATTGAGCTCCTCGTTCTGTCTGGCAGGGAGGCAGCTGGAGGGCGCCAGGAGGACTGGTGGGGTGGCAGCTGCAGTTGTAAAGCATAGCATGAGGTTGGATTCCAAGCCACAGGATGTCCTGCAGGTGGAGGCGGCTGCGGGGAGTGAGACCCCAGCTCAGTCAACCCTGTTGTTTAGCAGGAGGTACTTGCCAACTGCCATTTCTATGTTAGGGAAAACTAACCAGCTACTTAGTAACTCTACTGCCAAGCATGTAGAGAGGGGTGATTCTCCCTGGGAAGGACCCCTAATTGTGTAAGCTGTTACTGCAAATACAGGGAGCAAGGGTGGCAGGAAGCTGGCCCACCGTTCTGGGAGCAGAGCTGTGATGCGATCTCCCAGCCTGCACAGATGCCCTGCGGCCCAACCCCTTCTTCCTAGGCTGCGCTTGGAATAGTGGGGGGAAGTATTACCCAGAGAGACTTGGAAGAAAGGTATTCAGAAAGCTGAACACTCTTTTCATAAAAAGCTCCTAGCTCCTGAAAGACACTCAGGGAAGCTTATCTTTTAAAAATGAATTCAGAAATATTGCAGGCAACAGCAGAAACGAAGTAGCTCGGTGTAGGCGTTCTGAGATCTTCAGCAAGTGTTAAATTAACTATCTCAGCAAACGTGGCTCTTGAATGAACCAGTTCTGGAAGGAGACAGAAAGGGGTGGAACTGTGAGGTGGGACTGACAGCTGTCTGCTCTGGGCTGGCAGCTGCTTGCAGAAGGCAGGCACCACTCTGGGTGTGACACCGTCAGGGTCCTGACACTGTCCTTAGCCTGAGTCTTTGGTTCCTACTCTTCTAGATGTTTTCAGTACTCCATGTAGGTTATCAGTACTCCGTGTGGGCTTAGTTACCTTGCTGAGAGGGAGGCTGTAGGGAGGCCCCTTTGAGTTTCTCACCAGTAACTGGGCTCTGAGAACTGAATTAGAGTCACTGGCCTTGAACTTCAAAGTCTATAAGTGGTTTTCATTCATTGCCAGCTCAGTCCTTATAAAGGTGAGAATTCCCATAGCAGATGCTGCTTTGAAAGTCAGTGTTCAATTTTTTTTTAAAGGAGACCTTCAGACTTTGTTGTTTGTTGTCTGATATATGAAAATAGGTAATTATGAGTAATGCAATAGCGGGCATTGCTAGTGGCATGAACAGTCAGTTTTCTCAATCATTTAATAAAATTACAGTTTAAAAAACTAAAAGGCAAACTTCTTTTAGACAAAGAGAACTACACACAGCCCCAGAGTTAGGTGCTGGGTTCACCCTCACCCCAAGGGAGAGAAGGTACAGGATCACAGAGCTACCACACTGGACAGAGAGCCATCGCTGCCAGCTCTGGGTGGGAGAGCTAGGTGAGAGCCAGTGCATTTCACATTAGCTCATTGCTTGAAGTTCGTTGAGATGTCTCAATATTGGGGTTGCTTTCTCGGTTCCATAATAGACTTCTCCACATTCAGAGGCATGAATATGTCAAAGCAGGGATGAGCAGATGGAACTAGCCAGAGAGCACAAATACCTCAAGGACTCCTGCTTCTGAGCTGCCAGATTAGAAAGCATGGCTCACCTGTTTGGAGGTTTTTGTGTGCAGTTCATAAATGTGTGTGTAAAGGTCATGAGGAAGCTATGGCTTTAAACAAACAGATAGAACTCCAACCTAGGAAAGTACCTCTGTCACATGTATTTTTAGGACCAATGTCTTCATGCTGTTAAGACACTCTCATGTGGAAAGCTGACAACCTCTGATTGCCTTGGGGGTTGGGGGGAGTGGGCAATTCCCTATAAGAGCAGTTGAGGCCCTGAGGAGATGATGTCACAATTTTTTATGAATCTATTCCTCGTGATTGAGCCTCACCTTCAGAATTTCATTGTCTGAATATTACCTCTTAATTGCTTCTGTACCATGAAACAAAGTAAATGATTTCTTTCAGGGCATAAAGATTATATATGAATGAGTCTCTACTTTTTAAGAGGCATCATGAGATTTTTGTTTTCACATTTTGCCCCCTAGATGACACATTGCAAGTGAAAGTTAAATGCTTTGTAATATATTGTGATTAAAACACATACAACTCTATCCCTTTGACAAAATAATCTAGACAACTATGCAAACAACTCGAGCCAAAAAAATTAATAAAAGAGAAAGAGATACAATTTTACCTGAATTAACCAGACCGTCAAATCATGTTGAGTTAATAGCCTACCTTGCTCTGACCCCAGTGACATTGTACTTGCATGGTTTAATGAGATCCCCTCATCTGGAAGGTGAAAGGAAGACCAAGGCAATGTTGAGGACATGGTGACATTTTTCCAAAATTTCATCCAGCTCTCAGAGCGACTTTGTTTTATGATTTTGGTGGGAAGATTTGCCAATGGAGAACTGAAGAGCTGTCCAAATGTTTTGGGTGCATCTACCCATTTTCCATGCTAACATTGGTTAGAGTTACTTGTTTAGGGAGAATAACAGTATTATTTGCATTGCTCTTCATACACAAAGCAGCATCCAGAGAGTCACATTCGGTAGGGATTTTTTTGGAAGGCAGCAGGGGTTCTTCTCATCAAGATGCCAAACAATCATGAACCTCGCTCGGTAGTAAACATTAATAAGTAGGACCGTCATTTTTGCTTTATTCAGACATTGAAATTAGGAAGAGACATAGAGGTTTTGCTACAAATACATGTGTCAGTAGAAATATATGTCTACTAGAGGCCTGGTGCATGAAATTCGTGCACGAGGGGGGCGGGTGTCCCTCAGCCCAACCTGCACCCTCTCCAATCTAGGACCCCTCGAGGGATGTCCGACTGCCCGTTTAGGCCCAATCCTGATAGGATCTGGCCTAAACGGACAGTTGGACATCCCTCTCACAATCCAGGACTGCTGGCTCCCAACTGCTCGTCTGCCTGCCCTCCTGATTGCCCCTAACCACTTCTGCCTGTCAGCCTGATCACCCCCTAACCACTCCCCTGCCAGCCTGACTGATGCCTAACTGCTCCCCTGCCAGCCTGATTGCCCCTACCTGCCCTCCCCTGCCGGCCTGGTCACCCCTAACTGCCCTCCCCTGAAGGCCTGGTCACCCCTAACTGCCCTCCCCTGCAGGCCTGGTCCCCCCAACTGCTCTCCCCTGCAGGCCTGGGTCCCCCCCAACTGCCCTTCCCTGCAGGCTCAGTCACCCCCCAACTTCCCTCTTCTGCTGGCCTGGTCACCCCTAACTGCCCTCCCTTGCAGGCCTGGTCCCCCCCAACTGCTCTCTCCTCCTGGCCTGATCACCCACAACTGCCCTCCCTTGCAGGCCTGGTCCCTCCCAGCTGCCCTCCCCTGCTGGCCATCTTGTGGTGGCCATCTTGTGGTGGCCATCTTGTGTCCACATGGGGGCAGCCATCTTTGACCACATGGGAGCAGCCGTCTTGTGTGTTGGAGTGATGGTCAATTTGCATATTACTCTTTTATTAGATAGGATACTAGTATACAAACACACATAGAGATACCTAAAGTAAAAAGCCAGCCTTTTCTTTTTCCTCTCCTCCTCTCTCTCCACTCCCCTGGGGATAGCTGCCCTACTGAGTTGGCTGTTAGTTTTCAGCAGGGTTGAAGACCTCTGCAGCTGTTCCTGGCCCAGTCCCTTACCTGAGCTGCAGGAGTGGCAGGCACACAGGTTTATGGCTTGAAGTCAGAGAACCCTGCTATCTGCTGGTCCTCCAGCCACCTGTTCTCGAGCACCGTGTTCTTCTTGCCCATTTTAACTCACTGCAGCTTCTTGTACTGACGTCCCAGGGTTGGCTCTCCCATTTTTTTCATGCAGTATCTGTACACCTTGATGATCTTTTATCTCTTTTTTTCACCTTCATTTTTCTTTTCTCAGCGGCTCCTGCTAGCTCTTCCACTCCCATCCCATTGTCTCACCCAGATAGTGAGTATCATTTTCTTCATCCATCTCTCTGCAGGTTGCTTCCCACCAGCCACAGTGGGTCTGCCTAGTGCTATCACCTTCACCAGGTGATAACTCAACTCTGTTGGCGGGAAGCAGTGCTGGGTTGTAGAGAAGCAAATGAGAAGAGAAATAGGCACAGGGCCTCCCCGATTCCTGGGCAGCAGCACTCCCCAAGGGGAGGCAAGTGAAGGGTGAGGTGCTGGCTGCTTAGTGAGCTGGACCCGAGCTGATATTCGGAGAGGCCAAAGGAATTTATCCAGAAAATTCTATCTGCAGGCTCATAAGAAATGCCTCGAGGGTGTTGTGTTTTCACTTTCGTTTTAATTGGCACAGTTGGATTCAGACACTGAAATTAGAAAGCAAAGCCTTAGACCTTTTGCTTTTTTCATAAATGCATACATTTCTCATAAATATTTGTGGGAAAATACGCAGTGTCTGCTTGCAGATGTGCCAGGCCATAGGCGCCTAGGCACATTATTCACCTCCACAGCCAGCATTTTCTCTCCTTTATAAACCAGGATGGGTACTTGCTCTCCCCCGACCCCCTCCCACAGAACATCATAGTGTTCACAAGCTGTGCTTGCCCGCCCAGGAGCAGTGCCACTAAGCCTGACAATGATGTCACCTGGTCAGTCCCAGCCTTTATCATCCTGACTGAGCCTCGCTCATACAATCTTACTTATTGGTGGCCCTGGCCCTGTGTCCCCTGCATCCTCCACAGTAGAGGGAGCTCCGGGCCTACCCCTGTGTAGAGTTTTGAACCTCTTTCTAGGGGGAACGAGCAAAGCGAGACAGCTGCTGAGTGAGTCCCAGTGTCATGCTAGCCCGTGCCCAAGGCAGCAGACAGGGTGCAGGCAGGGGTGTGCCACTGGCTGGCTGAGTTCTCCTTAGTACATCAGAAGTCCCTGCATTTTGGGCACAGCCACAAGGAGGGGACTCCGCCCATGCTCAGAAGTCTCCTGTTACACCTGATTGAGTCAGAAGCAGGCCCACCACCCCATTTGAGCCGTTCCAAGCTGTGTACCACAGCAGCAGGGGTTCCGGCTCGGAAGCTGGGAACAGCCAGGTTCAAATCCCAGCTCTGCTACCTCTGTGTACCAGTACAGCCCCATGATCTTAATGAGTCACTCAGCCTCCCCAAACCTCAGATTTCTCACCTCTCAAATGAAGAACAGATTTACCTACCTTGTCGGTATTTGTGAGAATTAAAGATCAAGTATGAAAAACACAGGGCTCAGCACATAATAGCTATAATTCATGGTAAGAATAAATGAGGGTTATATTATTTCTCAATGTGTGAGAGTGATTTGTCAGCAAAATCTCTGATAATCTCTTTAAAGTAGATCCACATTGGTAAGTCGGGGAAGAAAAAAGTGAGAGACTATCTCCTTCACCATCTCTGTCTTTTCTTAATAATAATGCCTTAAATATATAGGCACACTTATGAATTTATGTCCATTTTCTCCTTTACCTTTCTGAGCCTTTTCTGTCCTTCCTGTTTCCATAGCAACCTGGCCTCTTCCTGCCCTTACAACCACAGAATCATCTAGTGAGTACGGAGCTGAGCTGCCCTTGGCCAGATTGCTGCTTGTTGCAGATCTGACTTCTGGGTCACAGCGCTGCCCATGGTTTTCCCTTGTATTAAAGCAACAGTTGTGAATGCATGACTGCTCCTCACCAGTGTGGTTTTCTAGGCATGCTGTCTGCTTGGCCAAGAGAGCAGACCCGGCATCACCCAAGGAATGGCGTGATTATGTAAAGAATACCTGTGCATGAGGAAACTTTTCAACATTTACCCTCAAGTCAAAATTAGGAAAGGATTAGAGAAACCCCGATGAGACAAAAGAACAGCATCTCTTCCCAGCTTTCATTGGCCCTCCCCACTGATGCTCACATGCGCGCGCACACACACACACACACACACACACACGTGTGTGCATGCACACGCACACGCACACACGCTCATATAGCGGTAGCTAGAAGAGAACGAGGGCAGGAGTAGGAAAGAATGGCTATTTGGAGAAAGGCAGAGGGTGAAGCCAAGAACAAGACTGGCTGAGTTCTGACAGCCTGCCTCCTGTGCCTGGCCCAGTGGGGGAGCTGTGTCCACAGAGCACCTGGGAAGGAGGGGTGCTCCCAGTGCAAGAAAAGGCATGGCCCAAAAACACATAACTGGGCTCGCTCAAGTGTGTGTATTGAGCATCCCGATGAAACTTCTGGAATTCATCTCCTGATGATAGAGTCAGGGCCAGACCATATCATCTTTTTCGTAGTGGAAAATATTGCACTTCATCACAGCCATAACATGCTCCAAGCTAGTCGTTTTAAAACGCAAATGAAGTGCATTATGGTTAGGCCTTAAATCCCCTGACAGATCAGCTGTAGATATACGTGTGTGTGTGTGTGTGTGTGTGTGTGTGTGTGTGTGTGTGTGTGTGTTTACAGTGTGGGTCCTCAGCTGTGTGAGAGTTTTAGATTTTATAACATTTCTGAGTGCCCCAAAAAGTAGCAGGCATCCGTGAGCAGGGCTGGGTGAGGAGAAAGCAGATATGCACAGTACCGCTCCCACTCCTGGGCCAGGGTTTCCACACAGAATTGAACAGAGAAGAAAAGGTTGTCCTGGTTCTGCATTGCATGCAATGGTGTTTTTTCCTACTGCAGAGCGTAGCTACGGGCCTGTTTTCTTGGTGTTCTCTTTGTGTGTGTGCTGCAGTGAATTTTAATTCCTGATGCTTTTGAGGTTTCATTTCGTCAGCAGAGCAGAGTGGGTGAAAATGAACTGTGCTCACATGGGTTTAATTTAGATGATGGGTTTTTGCATTTGGAAAAGGAATGCAACTAGCAGCACTTTCCTTCTTCCAACAACGATGCCCCCATCCCTTCTGTGTGCAGTGTGTGTGCTGGGCGCAGGGGAGAAGGCCGCCTTACACATTTGCACAAGTCCTGTCATATTTGAGGTGCCTCACCGTAGGTCCATCTTCTTTGGAAGTAAAATACAATCTTGGATCCAGATTGTTCCTTAAGGAAGAATTAGGTGTTTCTCCCCTGACATATGCTTAATTTTTAAATATCAGGCATTTCTGCCCACAGATAACATGCTTCATAGTGCCATCCAATGAGAAGAAAGTTTGAGTTTTTTATTTTAAACCACTTGACTACTGACCCAAATTGTAGGTCCCAGTGGATACTGAGATAAAGGAAAGATAGTCACAATTGGGCAGCAGCCTGTATTTAGCATGAATGCATTGCTCAACAGGAAGGCAAAATGCTGCACAGCTGAATGGTAGTGGAACTAACAGCATGGCAGCTAGAAGAATACAAAATCCTCCAATCATCAGTCTGTCAATGAGGCTGGAATGAAAGAATGTCTTGTGTGTGTGTGTGTGTGTGTGTGTGTGTGTGTGTGTGTGTGTTGATCTAGTCACAATTATGAATGAATGAAGGTGTCCTAAATAAAATCAAAGGATAAACTTCTCAGGTGTAAGAATCCCTACAGGACACCAGTGGTGGGCGTGTGCAGAACCTGTGTGGTGTCGGACAGTAAGAAGCTTGCACGCTATCAGCTCACAGTAACGAGGGAGCACGTACCTTGGTTAAAGCATTTCTCTCAAAATATTCTTAAATAGTTGGCAGAGTGGTATTGTCTCCTCCCTTCTTGGCCCTTCTCCTCTCCCAGCTCCAATTGGCAACAGCCAAAACTCCCCTCGACCTATGAAAGTTGAGGTGGGAAACCCAAAATGCCTTCTAACAAAACAAGGTCATTCATGTCACATTTAAGCAACAAATTGGAGTGTAAACACAACATAGAACAAAAAGGAATGTGGATAAATCCAAACAAGAAAACTATTTTTTTCCTTGTAAAAATCAAAACGTGTCTTATCAATGCAGCCACAATTCTAAAGAGTTAACTGTCTCTACAAACGCTGAGCATTTGTTGAACATCAAACTCTCAGCTTCTTGGGTTAGGGGTTCAGTTTCCGTTCATATTGATGGAGCCATTGCCTCAACCACCAGAAGGAAACCTATTCTCTTTCTGCACTGGCTTCTTCTTTTACATTTGTCATGGCTCCTGGGATAACTGGGGCACATGAGTAGGGAAGTGAGGAAAGAAGCCCAGGGCCACCTTCTCTGGCTCTCACTCAGCCCAGGCCCCCTCCTCTGCACCAAAGGAAACATGAAACGACTTCTCTTGACATAATGTGCCGGCCTGTCCTCACAGAGCTCAGTCTACACCTTAAACATCAGGGACTTTGCCTTCACGACCCATGTTCTGTTTCCCTGCCCTTGTTCCCCAAGGACGCCGAGATGTTTCTGGAACCTGTGATAATGACTTGCGTTTTCTCTTCCTTCAGCAGTTTCCGGATTGACTCTGCCAGCTGGGTCCTGACAGAAACATCTCCCCGTTTTAAAGCCACTTTACATGCTCCTTGACGTGTTATTAATATGCAGTGTTGCAGCTGTATCTAATGCTTATTGGTGTTAACCAAATGCTCTTTATGATTTATTATTCTCCATTTCTGGGCAGTTTTACTGTCCTCCCAATGTTTCCTATATATGCTGCTAATTTAATTTGATTTCTCCTTTTATTTAGTCTGTGATTTTGTTGTTGATTTTTCTCCCTGCCCATTGTTTACATCAGTTTTTAATTTTTTTGTATTTTCCATGTGACCTTCTCCACTTTCCTTTCAACCAATCATGTGCGTGCATATCATGTGACTTTGTCATGTGGCTTGCATGGTGCTGATGATGTCGTCCACGCTGGTGAACAGAAGGTAAAATTCTTTGTTCTGATAAGTGAAATAAATCTGGGACCACAGCCTGGCACCCAGGGCCCGCTCATTGCTTCCCGTCTCAGATTTCCTAAGCAAAGCCATTTGGGAGAGTTCCTCTTGTTTTCAATTCACAGGCAGAATTCATCATTCTTTGCAGCCTTAACATGACAATTTGATACCAAGACAGCCTTTGGTTTAATATTTTACTTTAAAAATTTGGCCATGCAAACTGCTATCTACAGTAAAACCATTTAGCCACAGCACAGTTTGCAAACTTGAATTTTTACCAGGTACTTCATAAAAATTATTTCCCAGAAAGCAGTTTTGTAAATTAGCTTTATGACATTGTTGTTTAACTTTATCCAGTAGTTCTAAAAACCACAGTTGCTCTAAAATGAGTCGTATTTACATGAAAATGTGAAAATGTATTTGTTCACAACAGTGAAACCCTACAATTGCAAAGGTTGTGTTTGCTTAAAAACAATGAGAGTGCTTCATTAAATTCATGCAAATTGAGGACTTTCTGAGTTGAGAGACTTCAGAATTTTGAACTAGAGCAGTTTGGCTGTGATCGCTGAGGGGTCACTTGTCAAAAGCAACCCTCTCCCAGGCAGGGGGGGACAAATCAAAGCCAAAGTCATTTGGCGTTACCATGACAGGAGAGCTCTGTGTGACCAAGAAGCACGTAATTGTCCATTACAGCAAAGGAGATAAAATTGTAGGCTAATTAAGAACAGAGCAGTGACAAAATAATTAGTTAATATTGCAACTGTCATGACTTTGTGAAAATATTTCACGATTACACAGAAAGGCAGCCCCTGCTCACAGCTTTCCCGGCGAAAGTGAACAACCATTTCAGAACCTGCCCCGGGAGTCATGTGCATTCTGCTCTCTTCTCACGGAAAATGTTCTTCCAATCCCAACCTGAGACACATACAGGCTGCATTGATCACCAAAGTGAAACTAACCCTAGTAACGCCCAGTGTGCCCATGCATGCGAGGGCCCCAGTTGACCTCACTTCTCTGAAAACTGATTGGGCGACATCCACAGGAACAAACCCATCCACAGCTCATCTCGCATGCTCTTCGCTACTGGTCTGTCATTTCATTGAGTGCTCCCCACGTGTGTGAGTCCTGTGATGTTCCCTCTCGCGCCCCCTCCACACTGACCACCTCTGAGGACTTTGGCTCTCTAGGCATGGCCACTGTGTCCCCATTTAGTCCCATTTACATCCAGACTCCTGGAAAAAGGTCTTGGATCAGAGCTGTCCTTATTTCCAAAAAGGAGCTATTTGATATTTACATTGTCCCCATTAAGTAGGAATGTCCCCAAAGCAGTGAAACATCGGATCATATGTTTTACATACTTTAAAAAGTATCCTAATCTGTGAGTCTTAGGATAGGGGATGTTGGGAATCTAAGATTTTCTTAACTCCAAGTCCCATCCCAAATATTGTGGTTTCATCATTTCCCCAAGGGGGATCAGGCTCCTTTAGACAGTGGTGACTGCTCAGAGGCTGATGTACTGGGACAAAGCCTGGACATTCCCTCTGAAATCTTAGTGTGAGCAGACATTGGGTTGAAACCTTGACTTTCTTTTTTAAGAACAAGCTTGGCCAGAGCAGCCAGTGTGGCTCAGTGATTGAGCTTCGGCCTATGAACTGGGAGGTCACAGTTCAATTCCCAGACAGGGCACATGCCCAGGTTGCAGGCTTGATCCCCAGTAGGGAGCATGTAGGAGGCAGCCAATTGATGATTCTCTCTCATCATTGATGTTTCTGTCTCTCCCTCTCCCTTCCTCTCTGAAATTAATAAAAATGTACTTTTTTAAAAAAGAACAAGCTTGGCCATTTCTGAGCAATGCTATAGTTCAGAATGAAACAAAGCACAGCGTTCACAAGGTAGAAGCTAATCCACAGGTTAGTTAGAGAGCTCTCCAGACAGATTCAGCAAGGGAAGAAATGTTTGAAGATGTTTCCTGCAGCTGCCCTAGAAACACACTTTAGCAGTGGTCTCAGCTGTCAGTAAAAAATGTGGCCAGTACTAAAACATTCGCCAAGAGCCTGTAGCATTCCACAGCCAGACCCTCCCCTGCCAGTGGCAAAGGGACAGGCAAAGGACTTGTCAGTGAGATGAGGAGCAGGAAATGGCCTTTATTAATAAAATTTAAGGGAACGGAGAGATTAAAGCAAATAAAACTTACGGGGGAGAGAAATAAAGCTTACTAGTTCAGGGCGGTTATTGCCTCCTTGCTCTGGGCACTAGTTGGACCTAACTGCAGAAGGTGTAAGTGAGCAGGGCATCTTTTGGGCAGTGGACTGTACACCCAACAACTGCTGAAATCCAATGTTTCCTGTTCATGAAGCCAAAATTGCCTGGGGGGCACTTAGCATGTGCTGGGTGATCTAGCTATATCCCTTTGGGTTCCCATCCACAGTGTCCACTGGGCCCAGCAGCACTGAATTAGAAGGAAGGTGAGAACAGGCATTGAGCACCAGGCCCTAGCGACTCCTGGCCTCCCGAGCTTTGCGTGTGGGAGCTCACAGCAGGGAAGCTTAGGCACCTGCCGGAGAGCCCAGCAGTGTGTTTGCTGTGGAGACCTCAATGCCCCTGAGATGCACAGGTTTCTTTCTACCATGGCATGTGTCACTGAAGGGCCTGCTTCCCCCAGGGACTCTATCAGCTATTGAGGACTCTGTAAATGGGACCCCTCCCCCACCAGCATGTGTGTGTGACCAGAAGCCCCTCCCCACTCTCACCCCACCCCATCAGTGTGCTGCATGTCAGAGCATGGATCCCTCCCCACGCCTCATAATGATCTTTTTTTTATTTTTTTTATTTAGCTACTGACACTGACTCGTACTAGGACATGCTGGTTCTGATGAACTAAACTCTGTAACACCCACTCTTCCTTCTTAGATTGAAACATCACTAACCACCCCTTCCACTCCCTCCTTTATTTTTACAGCTGTGTCGGATGGCCACGGTCTCGGGCAGCTCGCATAGACTTTCCACCAGGGCTTCTGCTCTAATTGCCTCTGTTGCCAAGGACTCCCTGTGCTGCTGGTTGCCAGGGTGGGGAGCTAGCGCCAGGGGACTAGGGCAGGCAGTGATGGGTCGGCCCAGATCTGTGGGCAGAGGACAGGTTCGGGGCCTGTGGAAAGTGCCTACATCCCCAGGGTTCACTAGTGTGAGGCTCCTCCCAGGAGTAGTCTGCCCTCCAGGAGGTGATGTAGAACATGTGCCTTGTGGCCTCAGAGGCAGGAGCCAAGTTAATTGTTGGTGATAGCAGTTATTTCTGTCATAACTTCCTTAGCCTGGATCGGCCCGATAACCACAAGCCATACCTTCGTGGTTATATTTTCTTTTTAGGATGATGAAACAAAGATAATTGATCAATTAATCTGTTGGTGTTTTCATGATACCCATGAGAAGGGAACTGGTATTTTGTGGTTTGGTCTGTCAGAGTTCATTTGTGACTGGTTAATTTGTATTTTGTGGGAACATTTTCCTCCCCACCCCTCCCCCAGCACACACATTCACATTCCTAACTCCTGAGAAATCCAATGCTAGAAGGGATTTGTAAGCTAGACGCCTGTGTGAGCTTAGCCACAGGGAGCTAAGCATCCTTTCTCCGTACACTGGGCACAGTTCGAGGGTCCAAGAATGTATGCAGCACAGATCACGTTAGATGGGCTTGTTTGGCACCTAGAGCAAAGTGTTGAGTCTCAGGAGGGAGACTTAGTGTTCTAATAGCTCTCAGTCCTGATTCCCTGAAGGAATCTGCTGATCCCCTAAGGACCAGTCAAACTTCTAACCTCTTGATGTAATTGTGAATGTTCCTGAATTGGAAAAATCAAATAGGCTTCATATTTAAACAGCTAAATCATACATTTTGGGCTTTTTAAAACAGTAAAAAGGCATACACAAGTGGGAACAGGAGTTAAGATAAACAAAAGAAACAATAATTTTAATGCTAGACAATCCTACTTGATAGACAAAGAGAAAGATTCTAACACAGCCCCTCATCCACCATTGGTTTATCTCAGATGTCCAAAACTGCGAGTGCTGGGGGAGAGAAAGCAGAGTGGATGAAGAGAGATACCAGGTTGACCCATCCTTTCTCAGGGGTGCCTGTTGGCACCTTAGCCTTTCATTCAGAAGATACAGCTCCTGGCATTGGGCTTTTTTGAGTAAGAAGTAGTAGACCGTTTTCCTTGTAAACTTCACAAATGCTGTGTGACTGCCTGGGCTTGGTCTCACTCCTGCTGTGGAATGCAGACACCCAGCAGCAGGGATATGACCCCAGAGCTTCTGCTGATGAGGGGAAGGACGAAGCTGACTCCAGGTTCAGGGCACAGTAGCACAATAATTACAAAGAAGAACGGATAAACTGCAAGGCCAGAAATATGCATTTCAATTACGGTTTATAAGAGGAATTCGTAGGACCTGCATGTAATATTTCTGACTATCAGTGGTCTCTGTGGTACATTCTTTTTTATTATCTTGCATGCACGATTCACATTCTTCTAGAAAATACCAGAACTACTTGACATTTCATATTTGTTATTGGCAAGGTTCATTTTTAAGGTACCGCTGTTTTAGTCTTTACAGAAAATATTTTGGGGGAAAATAAGACTCATGGCTGAAGCTAAACTCAGAGGGTATAATTAACCCCAGGGGTTTTCTTGGAGCAACCTGCCTTTGCTGCTGAACTGCAAACCAACATTTACAAATAATTACGATATTGGTTTTGCTGAAATTACCCATAATGGTTTCAATCAGAGCAGCCACCACAGATCAAAGTGTACGTGGGGACACTCTAAATAATTTCCTTTCCTAATGTGTTCTCCAAAGCAGGGAGCCTCCTGAATGCCACGCTCACTCCTTTAGCCTCAGTCCCGCCTCCTTCCCCATGCTGGCTGGAGACTTCTTTTTGCAGAGAGTTCAGGAAATAGTTTCTTTACTCCTTATCTAACCTGTAAAAAAAATGACTGACAGTAAACATTTGAAGATGCATGAGACAATTGATTAAACAAATACTGCTCTTTCCACATCTTGATGTGCCTACGATAAGTAACACAGCGACAAAGTGGGTCAGAATCCCTATGATGTTAGTTGAATATGCACTTCCTTTAGAAATACTGTCATAGGAAGGTTTATGTTTTTATACATGGGCCCCAGCATTTTTTTTAATTGATTATAACTCAGTTTTTTTCATTTGTCTTATTCACCTTTGAAACTCCAGTAGCTAACTTGGCACCTAGTAGGTACTCAATATACATTTGTTGAATAACTCATATTTAAAGCACTCTAAATGACACACCTGAATATTATATGATATAAAATGCTCTATGTTATGTGGGAAAGTAGTACACACATAGAGTATCATGGTTGTCACTCAGATAAAATCATAGCAAGTTATAGTGTTCCAACTGGTAAATGTTACAACCATGTTCTGTGATACAGTGTAGTGGTTTCTCTGTGAGCCCAATGATATTTATCTGAAACATACAAAGACTACAGGTCTGGTGCACGACATTCGTGCACTCGGGGAGGGGGGTCCCCTCGGCCCAGCCTGCGCCCTTTAGCAGTCCGGGAGCCCTGAGGGAATGTCCGACTAACAGCTTAGGCCTGCCCCCCACCCAGGCCTAAGCCATCAGTCGGACATCCTTAGGACATCCTTAGCGGCTGCCACAGAGGCGGGAGAGGCTCCTGCCACCGCCACCGCGCTCACCAGACATCAGCCTGGCTTGTGGCTGAGTGGTGCTCCCCCTGTGGGAGTGCATTGACTACCAGGCGCCAGCTCCTGCTTTTAGAGTCTGCCCCCTGGTGGTCAGTGCATGTCATAGCAACTGGTTGTTCTGCCCTTCGGTCAATTTGCATATTACCCTTTTATTATATAGGATAGGAGACTGCCTTCATCAGGGCTGTTGGTTTCTACAGGGATTCGTTGGTGAGATTTTTATTCATATGTCTTTGAAGAGACAGGTTCTCTTTTAAAAGATAAGACTTTTTTGAGATAACTTAAAATTTTTTTAAAGGACCATTCTGTGCCTTAGAAATATAGAATTATTGATTTTGAGGTGCATTTCCTAAAAATGTATGAATATCCTATATTTCAAATTCTGTCTTTTACAGTGTCATGGAAATAGCTGTGGTGATCTTACAGTCCTTCTGGGGCAGTGGCCGTGGTGTGGCACAGTGATGTCAGAGTGAGAGCATCTGGTCCAGGGCCTGTATTTTCAAATGTGTAGACCCGTCTGAGGCAGCAGCCCCCCGGGCTCTCCTGTGGCATCCTTAGCATTCAGTTTAAAGGGATCTCACAGACATCAGAGAAAGCACCTCGTCTAAATAAGTAGATATCCCCCAAAGTAGAGCTCCATGTTTAGCAGTATTGGTTCAGCCTTGGGAGCCCACCCTGCTCAAATCTGAGAAGAAATAATAATAATTTAATTTCTACTTCCCTTCCACGGTGCCTGGGGAAGGGCTGGGTCTCTGCCCAATGGGTGTGTTGGAAGGGCTGCTGATGCCGCCTCCTTCCCTCCTCCTGAAGGCAAACAGGCCACTCATCGCAGAGCCCATATTGTGTTTCTGGGTACAGAAAATTATAATGACTAGTGTCCATATCCATTCAGTCTGTGGTCACCAAGCCCCTGGTTTGCCTGGGACTAACTGTTTCTCCAGAGCCTAAGACTTGGTGTGATAACACCTGGAGAATCCCAGGCCATCCTGGGTGAGTTGGTCACCCTAACCAGCCAGAGAATAGCATTGTAAAGTTCCCCTGCATCTCCTACATCCACCGTTCAGCCCTGGGGAGTGACACGGAGCTGGCCTACTACCCTGTACTCCCTGGCGTTTTCTCTCAGCACTGGGTATTCATGGTGATATAAGACCTAACTGGATTACTAAGACTTAGAACGGGCCAAAAGAATGTGAAAAGCACACATGCCTTGACATTATCTAGACCCAACTTCTAAATTTTCTCCACTGAATTGTTGGGGCCTGTGACTACGTAATGGCTTAGAAATAGGACAAGTTTTTGCCTGAAGCCCCTTTATCTTTTTTATTTTTGTTTTTCTTTTTTCTTAATTACTGGCTAAAAAAACCAAACACATAACAAGCACAAATACTTGGTTTCTCAGAATTAAGGTTATGCATCTTCACTGTCACAGCGTTTACTTGTGCCCTTTGCTAGCACTTCCCAAGCCTACATGTGCACATGGATTACGTGGGATCCTGTTAAAATAAGAGCCTGCACTTCTAAGGAGCTCCCAGGTGATGCGCACACCTCTGGCCCAGGCTGAGTACCAGAGCTCTCCTGAGCTTTCTCTCTGCTTCCTCTTTGTCTTAAAGGGAGAGCAGGACACAGGGCCGTTTTGAGGTTCCCAGAGTAATTGACCCAGGACAGTGGGCTGGAAGGGCCTTGCCAGCAGCCTTCTCACAAGTTTCCAAAGGTACACTTTGGGCTGCTCAGGTCCCAACCCTATTGACAAGCCTTTCCTGGCTCTTGTCACACGTCTGTGGTTCTCTCTTCCAGAGCACAAGCCCAGGCAGCCCACGCAGAAGGTCTCTGTTTTCTGGGCTCTCCCAAACGTTCCATGTGAGGCCATGAAACCAATTCAGAGGTGGCTCACACAGGAAGTGCAGCATTTCCAAGTGTGCTAAGTCTTCATTTTAACTTTCCATAGCAGATGTTTTCTCACCTCATTGCTTTCAGCATATACTAATGAAATAGTTTATCTTAAAGTAAATCGGTGCCTCACTCACTGAAGAGCACCCTCCCCCCGCCCCCCGCCCCAGCAGCCTGTCACACAGCACATCTTCCTTCTCGGCCTTGGATGCAGGCTGTCCACTGAGCACAAGCTGCAAATAAAGATACATGGGGACCTTTTTCTGCTGAAAACCGCTAAAGATGTTGTTCTCTCGCTCTCCTCACAAAGACAGGGGCTTCATGATAGTTACTTAAGACAAGGTGTTGAGGATTATCTCAATCAGCTGAGCCATAAATGAAGGACATATAAGAAACTGGCCTTGGCAAATCGTGCTTTATTTAATCTCAGCCGGGAACTTAAGTTATTTTTAATGTTATTATTTAGATATCCAGAGAAGAAACTAGGCTGCTTTGAAAAATTATTTTATGCATGTGAGCTTTCTCCTTAAATGCTCCCATTTTTTCATATTTCAGGCCATGTCCCAAAATATCAGGTTTTTAAAAGTTAAGTCTTCAGTTGTAAGAGCATAGCAGGGAAAAGAAAATGCAGGCTCCAGGGGGAGACAGGAACAAAGGCCCAGCTCAGGAGCATGACGGGCTGTACCTTCAGGCAGCGAGCTGCCCAGAACATCCCCAAAAGGCCTAAGTTTGGGCTAAGTCTGAGGCATCTAACTGGAATCCAAAGTCTTATGTTTTCTGCTTTTTAACCATTTGAATTTCTGAGAAAGCAAAAGAGCCCAGCCCCACCCCATCAGTGCATCCCTTTCTGATGGATGGGTTTCATTTTGTGGAGGAAAATGTCATGTGAACCAACTGGCTCTTTCAGGGGAACCCAGCGCTCCTAAGCTCGAAGGGCAGATGGGAGAGGATGGCAACTCCATCAAGGTGAACCTGATCAAGCAGGACGACGGCGGCTCCCCCATCAGACACTACCTGGTCAAGTACCGAACGGTGAGTGCCCCTTCCCAGGGCTCAGCCCTGCCCCGAAACCCTGGCACACACCTTGGTGGGGCAACAACAGGCAGAGCCTGATGTGGCTGGACAGACACGAGTTGCAGGTCCAGCTCTACCCCTTACCAGGCGGGATGGACCATCACTCTGTGTGTTGGGCCCTGATCAGGGTTTCAAATCTCAAGACTGACCTACAGCTATTAGTTCATGTCCACACTGGGACCATTTCAAAACCTCCAAAATGGCTGTGGTGGTGACAAACTCATACCATGACTGGTTTTCCTGCTTCTTGAACTTTTGTACAAAGTTATTTTGCCATTACCCTGGGCTTTTTGCAAATAACATACTGCTATCTAATCATCGCTACCTCACGGGCCAGGTGCTGTGATTACATGCATTTTCTCTCCACAGGACCCTATGAAATAGGTCCTACAATGATCACCATGTGGCAGAGGAAGCTAGGGCTGTGCAGTCAGTAAGAGCCTGACCTCTCACAGCCGGGCCAGCCAGGGTTGAGACCCAGATCTGTCTGATGGACGCAACTGGGCTAACTCCCTCGCCAGCTCTTCACCCCACTGAGCTGTTCTAATCCTGCTAACTATGAGCGTGGCCCTAAGCCTTTTCTTCCTGGTTGGCTTAGCACCCGTCTAAGATTTCTATCATTGCCCCTTTCATCCCCAACCCCCAATTTAGAATCTCTCTCCTGTTTTGGTTTAAGAATGACACTTGGCCATTGACAATCACGGTCAATTGCTGAGGCAGTGTCTGAGCACTGGGGATAGTCTATTGCTAGGGTTTCTTACTGGTAGGAAATACTGAGCCAGAGAGCAGTTGCCTTTCTTCAACTAGCCCCCAAGAAAGGCTTTTTCCAGGAAGATGACTTACTCCTTCTGCCTTTTGATCAGCCCTGTCGAAGTGGAATGTGAGCCCTCACCTGGTTAGGTCACAGACCACACAGAGTCCTGGAGGAGAAGCAAGTGCTGGGCAGATGCCTGGAAGCACTGAAAGTGGACAGGGCTGGGGGGATGCCTCTGGCTGTTGTTACACTGATGTGGCCGGACACACATGGAGTCCAGGTCCAGCTTTACCCCTTGCCAGCATGTGACCCAAATACATCATTCAGTCTCCCCAAACTTCCATTTCTTCTTTTGTAAAATGGGAACAAAATAGCTTATCAGGTTGTTATAAAGATTAGTTATAATATATGCAAAGAACCGGAAGTGTGACTGACACTTGGAAACCTCCGTGCCTGGTAAATACGGGAATTACTGCTAAGGTGCCGGCTGGGGTGGGAAGTGCCTCCCTTGGAGGCCTCCTCAGATGTCACTTTTCCAGAAGAATCACTGTGGCTGTGCCAGGCAGGTCTGAGCTGGAAAGACAGCTGGGGCAAAACACTGAGATGTGTCAGATTTCAACAACCTTGACCATCCTCTAAAAACTTAATGTTTGCTAAATATCATTAATATATATTAACATGTATTATAAAACATAATGATTGCTTTATTAAATACTTGCTTTACATACTGGTTGTCTCTTTGGTCATGATGCTTGCCAATGAAAGAAGCTTTTCAGAGAAATAAGAGGAAAGACAGCTGAATTTCTTTGTTTTCAATTAAAAAGGACCATATAGTGGCATATGCACAAGCTAACCTACATCACCCCCACTTCCGGGTTATACGCTAAGGAAACTAGCACTCCTTCTAGCATTTCCCCACAATAGTGGTGGCCACGGCCCCTTCCTGTAGGCGGGTCTATGGCTCGTGCCAGTCCTTCTGCCAGGGAAGATGGCTGTGCTGTAAGATAAGTCTCCCTGCAGCTCAGCTGTGGGCCACACCACCTCCCAGGTGACTAGAGCATGTTCTGCTCTTCTGAGGAGCAGCTCGTCACTTAGTAAACATTTGCTAGACACTCTTGTGAGCCCAGCCTACACCTCTCCAAAGACTGTGAAGAGGTGGGCTGAGTTAGCAACTGTGAAACCATCTGAAGACTTCTCGGGAGTTCTGCCAACCTCCTTATTGTGTTACAGAGGTGGTCACCTGCCGGTGGCTTGATAAACTCCCACTCAGAACAAGCTCATTGGTGTAGTGAGGGATATAACTGGAAAGAGCATTCAAGGAGGAAAAGGGACCCTCTACCACCAGCTGCAGGCTTTGCCCTGTGCAGTGCTCTGCTGAGCTGAGTGTACCTTCCTGTGGGCATCTGAGTGGCCCAGGATTGGACCTAACAGCGGAATTTACACCTGAGACGCTGTTTGTGTTTGCGAACATGTAAGGTTGACCCCCTGACGTGTAATACTTAGGGTTTGTCAGGCTGGTAAAGAATAAACACCACATTCTATTGTTGATTTTTATTTTCACTATTTTGCACCAATCGTTATTGACACGCCGAAGTTCTTCTGTTAGCTAGTCTCACCGGGGTTCTCGCCTAATGCTGCCTGGTGTCTTGTGTCCTTCCTGCCGGTGTCTCCCAGAAGCTCTCCTCCGAGTGGAAACCAGAGATCAGGCTCCCATCTGGCAGTGACCACATCATGCTCAAGTCCCTGGACTGGAATGCTGAGTATGAGGTCTACGTGGTGGCCGAGAACCAGCAGGGGAAGTCCAAGGCGGCTCATTTTGTGTTCAGGACCTCAGCGCAGCCCACAGCCATCCCAGGTACGCGCACTCTGCTTTCTGTGAGTTCCCCGCTTGGAATTAATGCAGTGCCGCATCTCCTAATGTGCCTGGACAGCCCTCACAATGTGCTTGCTTACAGCCATCCTCATGATCGGTTCCCATGCAGCGCTGAGTGTTGCTTTGTACCTACCTGTGCAGTGGGTTGAGATATACTGGACTCCCAGGAAGGCTTGGCCAAGCATCCTGGGCAAAGGCCCTGTGTCACTTGGCCTTGAAGGACTGATGCTGAGCCAGTCCTTGGGAGCCCTCAGGTGGGAAAAGCCCCAGCTCCTGCCAAGCCTTGGAAGCTGAGAAAGGTTCCTTTGTGAGACCTTCTCTGCCATCTGCCATTTCATACGAGGACCAAGTAACTGTGTTTAAGCGCTTTCTATCTGATGCTTGCTTACCTGCACAGCCATGGTCGAAATCTCTTCTCTTTGGGGACCCCCCAAGAGAAGGAAGACCTGGTGCCTAGTTCATTAAAAATCCTATCTGCCAGGGGCCTCGCAATTGATTAAATTGAACCACTTGAAGCAAAGCAAGTGGAGAAAATAGATACTGGAAAATCCCATCCATGAAAGATGATCCAGTCTGCTAGAGATCATGATGGGAGCAGTAGGAGATGCAGGTCCATCTCCAGGGATGCAGGACCAACTCAATGTGGGAATAAAGTGAGAGTTCTGCTTTCCGGCCCAGCTCCCTTGCTGCTGGTGGCCAGTCTCCTCATTGACCAAATCCCTCTGAGCAGAGATCTTCAACATCACTCTCTGCTTTTCCATACCAGCCAAATGCCATCCACAGGCAGGAGAGGTGGGCATAGCGCACACAGCTGCAGCCTGTCGGAGGGGTCCCATGCCCTCTCTACCATGTTCAAGTATGGTAGCAACATGTTCTGATCTCCCCATGGTCTAGGTCTGGCCGCCATCATGCTTGTCCTCTTATAGTGTTTCCCTGGGCTCTCAGCTAAGGTTCCAGGTATCTTCTCCCAATGGAAGTGAGGCCAGAAAGGATGTGGGCTGCCTGCAACAGAGCAGTGTGTGTGAAAGTGAGTTATTCAAGCAGCAACAAAATGAAATCAGTCTGTGGCTCCCAATGGTTGATGGTGCATGAATGTGTGTGTCTGACAGATGTGTGGGGGCCTCCAGGAGTTGGCAGGTGGGTCTTAAGCCATAGATCAGAAGCGTCGATTGGTCCTACCCTCTGTGTTGTCAGGGAGACCCCTTAACACATGCTGGCGTGAGCCTGCCTCTGCAGGCACTGGCCACATGGTCAGTGTCAAAGGCAGGGCACCTGGGTTTGGCTATAAGAAATGTTCTCACTACTGCTTAACAGGGTGCCCGAATGGGGGTGGCCCTGCCATCCTCTGCCCTTTTTTCTTCGCATTCTTTGGTCAGTTGTTTTCTTGAAATCAATAGTCTGGTATGAGTGTCCAGATCTGCTCGGCCTTTATGGGACATTTAGGAGCTGAGAGAGTGAGAGGCTTGAGTAACCCCTTTGCACTGAGTCTGTTTCTGATGGCATTTGTTTCCAGTGATAAGATCCCATAGGCAGGGGGCCCAGCCTTGCTGTGTTCACATGCTGGGCATGCCCCATAGCAGCAGTTTCCAGGGTGTGTCAGGTCCAGAAGTTCTGGGAAGACCTTGTTCTCCAGGGTCCTGCCCACTAGAGATGCCAGAGTTCTCGTTAATCGTCCAGGAGCCCCATTAACTCAGAGAGAGCGGGAGGGGCTGCTCACCACACTCGGGGCTCTCGTACCGTCTCAGAGGAGGTGGCTCTGCACTGGGTGGGAGGTGGAATTCTGTGGTCAGCAGGTGGTAGCAGGTAAGGGGCGCAGAGCGAGGCTTTCTTTAACAGCACTGTGGCTGGGGGGATCGTGCAATAGGAAGAATTCAATTCGTGGTTGAAAAGGCAGCCCCCTGGCCTCTGCACAGTTTGCTACACATATTGCAGCGATCAAATGCATCTCTCCCACTATGTGTGCAAAGCTCTAGTGGCAGGAAGGCCATAGGTAGGCTCATTGGCTGTAGCTAAGAGACCTCACCTTAGTCAAAGGTAACACTCTCCTAATCAAAACCTGTGTCTTACTGGAGGCTTCTGTTCTCTCACTTTAATTTCATGCGCTCGCTGACCCCTAACCCTGAGCTCACCCTGCTGTGCTGCTTCTGGCCCTGCTGAGCTTGGGAGCTGGCCTGGTGGTAACAAACCGCACTGGACTCTTCTCTAACCTCCGACGTTTAATTTACTAAAGTTGAATTAACCTTTGATTCTTGTGTTTTCTATATTTGACCTAATTTTGTTCTTTTTATCTATTTTTTTTCCTCTGTTTCTGTCTCTACCTTCTCTTTTCTCCTCCCCTTCCCCTTCCTGTGTCTGTCGTCACACATATCACCTTGGACATCACTGGGACACCCCCACTGCCACCTTTGTTTTTAAACAACCTCATTCTCTCTGGGGACCCATTGCTGGGCATGCAGCGACCCTGGGAGGCTGCTCCGCGTCCTACACCTTTGCCTCCTTGCTTTTCTCTGCAGTGACTCTTCTTTTGCTCTGTTAGGAACTTAAGAACACAAAAAAAGTTAAATTTGCTTAAAAGCCCAGTTCCTGTGCGAATGATCAGTGCTCCCTTTGGAAGAATGGCCACAGCCCCATGCGCTCTGTGGAAGAGGAAGGTTTGCAACTGGAGAAAGGTGGACCTCCAGGCATTTTACCATTTCCGTATATTTTTGTGCCACTTCATAAGGAGGGCTCCCCTGTTAGTGGCAGTACAACATACTTGGGAGCGCTTTTCTTTACACAGTATTTCAAAGGCATCATGCTAGGTTTACAGAGACATGGCTGCACATCTGCTGCTTGTTGCATTTTTTGTTCTTACCTGAAAACGATGTAGCAGAGGGAGATTTCTGAGTTCCCCTAAAGCTTGCATCAGCTTGTTAAAAACCCCATATGCCCCCATTCTAACCCCATGCTGCTCCTCGGCCCCTCAATACTAGTTGTCTTTGCTTGCATTTCAGTGCCCATATAAGGCAGCCGGACCACTGTGATTCACCTGAGCATTTTGATGACATGATAGCAAATTAAGTCACCCTGTGACCGTGCAGCAGAAGAATTATATTTGTTGAGTATTTACTGGGGCTGATCAAACATTCTGGAAAGCGCTGTTGGAGGGGCCCCATGCCCTCTGTGCCATGCTCAAATATGGTAGCAACATGTTCTGATCTCCCCATGGTCTAGGTCTGTTCCCCATCATACTTGTCCTGCTTACAGTGTTTCCCTGGCTCTATACTGGCTCTGTGAGCAAGGCCACCATTAATGTGCCCAACACCTGTCAGCTTTGTGAGACATGTGTCTCCCAGGAGGGCGGATACCTGCTGCACAGCTACAGGTCAGCACAGAGCCTCATGTCCTGGGGGTTGTGCTTCAACAGTGAGCCACGTTATTGATAAGTCAGCCTCCCAGATTGGAAGCATCCACTGTGAGCCAGGCATGAATCTTGCATTCTGCCCATACATGCGCACAGGGCGGCAGGGAGGGCACAGGCCACTCCCAGGCTGCCCAGCCTGGACTGTTGATAAATTGGGGCTGGGTCAGTCTGTCATACTTCCCGAATGCACCAAACCCCTATTGGTCAGTGGCTCTAATGACATTTTTAAAGCTGGTGAAAGCCAGCTGCTCCTCCCTGCTGTTGGGGAGTATGCCTCCCCGACGTGGCCAGGAGAGGAAGTAGGGGTGTATGTGTGAAAGTCCCACACAGAGACTCAGAGTGAGTCCTGCTTAGTGACATCAGTGCATATTTGGGATGGAACTTCAACTGAATAAAAACAACTCCCTCCATTGTGGTTACATATCATTCTACATGTCTCCTCTCTGAGCATCTCCACAGAAGTCTGATTTTTGTTCTTTTTGGTCTCTTTAATTTTCAGTTCTGTTGGATTTCCCTTTGGGAATCTAAGTGATCCCATGGTTTTTGGGGTAGAGCTTCCCATCCCTAGTGTTCACAGTTTCGAGGCTCAAGTGCAGACACCAGAGACCAAATGCTACCCAACAGCTCAGGCAGGGTAGTGCCTCCTGCCCCCGCTGCCTCCTGCCCCCACTGCCTCCAGCCACAATTCAGTCCTCTCCCTCTGGGGCTCCTGGCTGCCTCACCCCAGTGCAGCAGGAGCAGTGTGGTTCTTAGGCACAAGACAGAGCACTGAGGAGAGGCAGGTGGTGCCTCTGGGCCTGGGGTGGGAATTCCAGGTCAGTTAGCAAGAGCTGTAGGGAGGGTTAGGGTGGGCGAGCTCAGTCCTGGTGCAGGTGAGCCGTCACTGTCCTCCGGATCCCCGGCACACCCTCAATGTCACCTTGGGCAGAAGTCATTCAGGAGCACCCTCCTCAGGGTCCCAGGTCCCAGTCCCACCCGCACGGGAGGGACAGTGTCAGTGTTTCTGAAGGAACTCTTTGAAGATCTATCCCAAAGGGAAGGGAGCCTGACCCAGCCCTGTCCCCTCAGACACCCTCACCAGGCAGGCAGGCAGGCCTCTGCCGAAGCAGCTTTGCCGTCACTGCAGTGGCCGAATTCAGACAGGCTGTGGTTTGTAATGAGATGCCCTTTGGGAGACAGTGTGAGGACGCACCACTCCCAATGGACACTGAATTCTGGGTCGGCCGTGGCTGTGGCCCAGCCCCACCAGGAATCCCTAAGACAGTGCCCCCGAAAGCCCTGCAGGAGCAGTGCCCCCCCTGCATCCCCACACCCCGCCTCCAGACCCACAGGGTCTCTGCTCATTTTGGGAAAATCTATACAGCTGGTTTGGATCACGTTTGTCTACTAATAAGAATGCTAACGTTGTTGTGCAGATAATCAGCCAGGCCTTTATGAGGTTTACACCTTTGCATTATTAAAGGAAATAATAGTCACGTGAACTCTCTGGCGTGTTTTGATTTTATTTGATAGTTGTGTGTCCCACAAAGTATCGAGTTCTTTCCTCCACCGCACATGCACCTGGATAAGTTTGATCACCCAACAGGGCCATGTAAACAGAACCCCAAACTTGCCGCCCACTGAGTGGAGCTCTGTGCCTTTTCTCAGCCATGCTCCTTGCAGGCAGGGGGAGGGAAACGGGCCTTTGCAGAACCAGGAGGTGGCCACTCTGCGCAGAGCACGCTCTGGGCCACCAGATACACAACTTTGTAGCAAGACCTCCAATTCCACAGCTCCCTTTAAACCCCTGTCACAGAGTTTGCACGGGGTGTCCTTGCGATGGTGAGAAGCTGAACATTTTCAGTGGTGAGCCCTGCTCTGTGTATAACCACAATAGTTATATGCTTCCCCAAAGCCCCAAGACCAGCCTTCTGGTTGGCAGATCCTGGCAGGAGCAAGCAGACGTGTCAGGGTTGGGAGTGAACCAGAACTCTGCTCAGCGCCTGAGTCATGGGCTGGAGGGGGCACTTCTGCTGGGCCAAGACCCCGTGGCACACAACTCAGGACCACCCGGCTCCTGTAAAGATGAGACCCACATCTCACGTGAGGCACTGAAGAAAGTAGACCTTTGCAGGTCTAATCTGGGGGCAAGGCAATTCCCAATTCAGTGCCAACCTCTCCCAAACCAGAAACCACAGACAATGGACAGCCTGGTTTCGTACCCCCGCTGTTCAGGTCAGCTCTAACCCCAAGGTGATGGAGGAACTGTGCTTCAGAAGCGCTCTTTGCATGCAGGTGTGCGGGCAAGTCAATCAAGGGAGGCTAGGAGGAAGAGCTTGCCAAGATAGACCCAGAAGGTTTTTCTTTTTCCTTTGGTAGCATGTTATTACAATGCAGGACATGCACCTGGATAACAAAGTTGTGTATCTGGTGGCCCAGATCTTTGTCCTTCTAGCTTCCCTGCTCTAAACAATTCTGTAACACCCACCGGGAGATAATGAATGTGGGTTTGACTTGAATACCCTCTCATCTGTATCCTGGTATTCCTCCTATTTGTGCTTCTTTTTACGAAGGCGGCACACACTCTTTCTCCAGCTTGAGGGGTACCCAACTTCCTCTAGAAATCTTGGCTCTGGGTGGTGAACTGGGTGGTTCCTTTTCCTTTAATAGTCTTTGCTTTCTCTGCATCCATGCAGTAGCTCAGTTAGGTCAAGGCCACCAGGTGGGACTCCATAGCTCATCCTTGGGTGGTGAGTCTTAGGAGCAGTTGCTCCTCATGTAACTCAGAGGCAGAAAAGCTAGAAACAGTGGTCCTCCAATGTTGTGTGCTTGGTCAGATCCTGATTCCTGAGCCTCGCCCCCAGAGATTCTGATTGGATGGAACTGGGAAGCCCCGAAATCTAACTTTTTAACAAAGCTCCCAGGAGGTCTGCTATAGGTGGGGAAACATTACACTGAGGCATTTATCTTTTCAATAAAAATAAAATCACAAGAATCAATGAATAAAGGTGAGACCTACCTAAGTCCTCCAGGAAACAGTCCCTCTCAGTCCCCACTCTGGAGATTGACACTGGGGAGTGTCAGGCTCAATGTGCAGTAACAGGCTCCTACGGTTGAGAAGGACTTGATGGCACCCTCTATCCTAGGCCCTGCCCAGTGCAGAGCCTGGTCCAGAGCATTGCAATAGCCCTGCCAAGGGTTTCCAGCCTCTGCTTGAATGCCTCCAGCAGCAGGGAGCTCACCTGCCTAGGCAGGTCACACCCACCACCAAGTTTGAGCACCCCTGTTTGCTAGTTCTTTCTCATATGGAGCTGAAATCTGCCTCCCAGTCCACAGTTTATATCCACTGGGGAAACCAAATAACACTACTCTTCCTTCTCACAACACATCTGTAAATATCTGGAGACAGCATTCTCCTGTCCAGGCTAAACAACCTTTCATTTACAAGCGGTCTTTGAACATTTCCTATAAGTTGGGTTCCCTAGATGCTGGGGAGACATAAGACAGATAGGCTATCTGCTAGGAGATCTAGAGGGCACATGTAAATGAACAGAAAATGGTAACTAGTGGTGAGAAGAGAATAAAACAGGTAATATGGTAGATTTGGGGTAGGAGTGCCTAAGTAGATAAGAGATGGGGGGTAGGGTGACATTTGAGCTGAGGTTTGCAGGACAACAGAGAGCCACCCATGAGGTGATAGGGATGGAGTGTTCCAGGTTAGGAATCCGCAGGCCCTGAGGTGGGAACAGCTGGGTATGTTCAGCAGGTGAATCGAAGGCTCAAGCAGTTGGAGCACAGAGATGGGGTGGGGTCAGTGCCATGAATTACAATGGTTGGAGGAGGGGGAGAGTCATGGCTTGCGTAGGGCCTTTAAGTCAGGAGAAAGAATTTTAATTTTACATCAAAGGACACGGGAAACCACTGCCCTACTTTTGGTTTAATGGCACAGTCAATCTTTTTTTGTTTGTTTGTTTTGTTTTGTGTTATTTTATTTTGTTCTTTCCAGTATGATGCTACTATCATGGGCATTTAGTTACACAAATGACACTTACAAAAAAATAAAAGACCAAGACACCCAGAGTGAGATGCATGGTGGACAGGGGGGTTGGGGGGCTGGCAGGGGTGCAGCTGGGAGCCAAGGGTCAGGGCTGGGTGTATCCTCACAGGCTCCCAGCTAAGGGTGACACCTGGCTTCATCCCACCCCGAGACCCAGAATCCAGTCAGACAAGGAGCACCAATATGCTGGCTGGAGGCTCTGGCTGGGCGGGCAGGGGGATGGGGCCAGTGAGCGCCCCTGGGAGGTAGAGGCAGGTTCTGGGTTTGGGGAGGTGCCCTCTCTGCCCCACCACTAGTGAGCAGAGGCACCAAGGCCTGGAGATGCTGCCCGAGGTTTGCCTGCGCCACCTCCAAAGTGACATTTCATTAAAAATAATCTTTCACCCTCCTGGCCCTCTGGCCCTCCCCTGAACGAGCTTGTGTGTTGCCTTCAGAACCAGTGCAGCACTGGAGCTGGTCTGCTGAGCCCAGAGCACAAGCTGACAGCTTCGCTGCCTCTCCCACACATAGAGCAGCTCTCCAGGAGTTTATTTTTCCTCTTTAGAGATATGATTAGTTCCCAGGAACCATATCTATACAGTAGGTCCTCGGGTTATGTTGGAGATCCATTCCGAAGGCGCGTTGTAACGTAATTTTCATCATAAGTCGGAACCCACCTACATAAGCACCTACATCACTCACATGAGCACATACACAGCAGTAATGAAGTGAAGCAGTAAAAAAATTTAAAAGAAAGATAACAATTCCTGACCTTTACTTGTGGTAAATAAATAATAAAAAACATAAAGCACATACGTCGAAATGACAGAATGTTGTTGTTTTTTTATATAAATAAATGGGAGATGGCAATGTAACCATGAAACAACATACATTGAGTCAGACGTAACCTGAGGACTGTCTATATATATATAAAAGCCTAAGTGACTGCTCAACCATTTTGACTGTTCCACCGGTAACTATTATGCACACTGACCACCAGGGGGCAGACACTCAACACACAGGCATGGAAACATGGAACAGACTGATGAATCTCAGAGGGGAGGGGGGAAGGGGAGGGTGGGAAGAGATTAACCAAAGATCTTATATGCATACTAGAGGCCTGGTGCACGGATTTGTGCACCAGTGGGGTCCCTCGGCCTTGCCTGTGGAAATCGGGCCAAAACCAGCAGTCTGACATCCCCCAAGGGGTCCCAGATTGTGAGAGGGTGCAGGCCAGGCCGAGGGACCCCATCAGTGCACAGGGCCTCTAGTTTATGTATAAACCTCAGAATGCAGAATTGGTGCCATTGAATCTAAAATGCATATACCCACACACACAAGGACTTTGGGTTCCTTCTGCAGGAAGTGGGTACTTAATACCTATGGGTCCTGATGTCAGGGGACTGCAGCCCAGTGTTGAGATGGAGAGAAAGCCCATGGCTGATGCTTCTTCCCTATGACAGGATTCTACAGACCAGGGAGGCCTACATTTCTGTGCTTCTTTGGGTGGATGTGTGAGGACATGGGGAATAGAGTGGATGACTTTATTCTGCTTTGAGGAGCTGCTGGGGAAAAGACCCACTCTAGCTGACTGCAGGGACCGGTGGCCAATTTCCTGCTGCCAGAGCCCAGGGACAAGGTAGCCACATCCGGGTCCTCGGGGCACAGAGCTCTTGGCCAGCCATGGGGCTATCCTGGGGGGCAGGCTGGGATAGTCGGTGCAGGCTTATTAGGGACCAGACAGACAGCCCTGAGGAGTAAGGGCTGGAAATAAGACCAAGGTCCCAAAAGGGCAGAACATATTTGAGAGCATGGGAGTCTCTTCCAGCTGAGCCCCCTGTGCCCTGGGTGGGGTGAGTGTCATGCGGGGCTGGGAGCCCATACCATGAATTGAAATTTGAAGTAAGGAGCAGTGGAGTGGGACCAGTGCTGGTTGCAGGGCCTGACAGGGACCCCTCATGCAGACAGAGGAGGCCCCACCCACCCCAGGACTACACATGGATGATAAAAAGAAGAATGTGTGTCCCATCTATGATGCCCATTACCTTGGGTCACACGTTCCATTACCTGGAACGATATGTGCTGGCAGGCCTCTAGGCCTGGCCTGGTGCTCAGCAAAGGCAGAGTGAGACCCAGGTATGGCCATGGTTCCTGCCTCCAGTCAACACACCTGGGTGATTCCAGTGGGTCCTGAGGACACCAAAAGCTTCAGACAACTTTGGTGGTGGGATGGAGTTGCCAGTTCTGGAACTTTCTTCTTCCAGAAGAGCAAAGCAGAAGTGCCCCTCTTTCATTCTGGGGTCACTGTTGCCACGTGGGCTTAGAGACAGAGTGCTGTATGGGTTCTTCTTGCTGCAGCATGAGTGCTGGTCTCCCAGACACTGTGGGAATTGCCTAGCGGTCAGAGGGTCCATTTCAAGCAAATAACATAGGCTTTGGGGGCCCTAGGGCTGAGCCTGGGGTCCATCTGCGATGCCATCAGTGGCCCAGGGCCCTGGGGGGGTTTAGGTAGACACCAAGGGAGTGAGACACAGAGGTTGAGTCATTCACGGCGAGCCCACCAGATGGGGATGTGGGAGCTGGGAGTGTGAGAATGTGTGTCCGTCTACAGTGGATTGGTCCTGAGTGTGAGCGAGCCTGTGCATGCGGGTGGGATCACTGGGTGAGCCTGCTGGTTTCCCTGAAGTCTGATCCAAATGCGCCTGAGCTCCCAGATGGTGAGTATTCCCAGACCTTTCACCTGGCCCGCCAGGCCAGGGAGGCCTCCATGGCTCCTGGGTGCAGTGCAAAAGGACAAACCATGAAGTCCCTGTAGCCCAATGCCCAACGCTGTTCCTAAAGTGGGGAGAGGAAGAGGGGATGGGGAGTGTTGGGCTTCCTATTGTGCCTGACAATCCCCACAAGCCCAAAGGAAGCCCGGGGAACCCTCTGCCACCCCATTTAGGACCCTGTCCCTGATGGCTCCCAGGAGCCACAGCCAAGCCTGAAATGAGTGAGCACCGCCTACCTCCTGCTCCCAGGCTCATGAGGTCCAGCAGAGGGCAGGTCTGGGGGAGGCGCAGGAGTGCAGAGCAGAGATGGAGACCAATTCCCAGTCCCCACTCTCATCCTGACTGTGTCCCCTGGTCTCTGAGATGAGGTTTCCACCTTCCTCTTGAAGATAAAAAGAGACTCTGTTGTCTGGACACATACAACACCAGGCAAGGTGTCACTCCACATACAAATGCCATGACTGTGTCCTCTGGGCTGTGGGCCCTCCCCCACACTCCTGGGCTGCTGCTCACAGGGCCCAGGGTCTCCATCTCAGTGTGTTAACCACCAGCCATCCCTCTCTCTCCCTCCCACTCAAGCCAATGGCAGCCCCACCGCAGGCCTGAGCACCGGGGCCATCGTGGGCATCCTCATTGTCACCTTTGTCCTGCTCCTGGTGGTTGTCGACATCACCTGCTACTTCCTGAACAAGTGTGGCCTGCTCATGTGCATCGCCGTCAACCTGTGTGGAAAGGCGGGGCCAGGAGCCAAGGGCAAGGACATGGAGGAGGGCAAAGCCGCCTTCTCGTGAGTGCAGACCTGCTGCTACCACGGTCTGGGCCCTGCCCCAGCCCAGGGCCCAGCCACGGAGCTTCCTCAGTCCCCATTTTGGAGACCCCGAGGGGAAGCAACCATTAGAGAAATGTTTCTCAAAGCTTGGCTTTGGGGGATCCCTGTTTGAAAAGCAGACTCGAGCTCAACCTCATAGCTTATACTTAGAACTTCATGGAAGTGTGAAAATCCCTGCCTAGGACAAAATGACGAAATTTCCAGAGCTAAGCCTAGGGGGTGGGGTCTGAAATGGGGAGGGGGCAGCATTTAAGAGACACACTTGCCTTGCTGCCATTCACTCATTCATTCACAAAGAAGCTACTCTGGGCAAGGCGCTGTTCCCAGGCTCTGGGTACGGCAGTGAACAGAACAGAGGAGAAGTCCTGTCCTCCTCCAGCTGACGACCCCGTGTGTCCCCCAGAGCCCCTGGGAGCAGAGCCTGAGCCAGCAGGAGCCTCTGCAGACTCACTGTGCTGAGCTGGGTCCAGGCGAGAAGGGACAGAGCAAGGAAATGCATTGCTTAGCACCACCATGTGCCAGGCACTGCATATGCACATACATACACATGTACGTGTTCATACACATGAACATACAGTACATATACGTGTACATACTTACATGTGTATAAGGCCAGATCCTTTTAGCATTTATCTGTGCCAGGTGCTGTACTGAGCACTTTACATTCCTTGTCTCAGTTAATGCTCACAACAGCCAGGTGACGTAGTAGATACTGTTATTTGCCCCATTTTACAGATGAGAAAATGGAGACAAGGCAGCAAATCAGATGCTGAAGGTCACATAGCTAGCAAGAGTGGGGATCAGGGGGAGGCGCTGGTCCTGGCTGTAGAGGCCACCTGCCCCCATCGGGCCAGGCCTAGGTGCCTGAGCTGCAGCCAGCTTCCCTGGGAAACCCCCTCCCCAGCTCCTGGGACTGAACCAGCTGAACTCTCTTTGCAGGAAAGATGAGTCCAAGGAGCCCATTGTGGAGGTGCGCACTGAGGAGGAGCGGACCCCAAATCACGACGGAGGGAAGCACACTGAGCCCAACGAGACCACACCGCTGACAGAGCCTGAGTACGTGGTACCTCTGCAGAGAGCCCCACCCCCCTCGCCACCTGCCCACCCTGCCCACGGCTCACCCACAGCTCCTGGCCAAGCACTGCAGCCTGGAATTCTTGGCTAAGAAATGCCGGACCCCACTCTCTCCCTGAGAGAAGGCATTCTTGGTTCTATTAGAGTGGCTGTGGTGCCCTGAAAGGGCTTTTTGCATACGTGGGATCCCTATGTCCTGTTCCCAAATCACACACACACCCTGGAAGTAGCTTACGGGAGTGAAGCTTCACTGAGGGAGATGAGCTTTGAGAATGAGACTTAGCACTCTGTTTTCCAAGAATTCTAGGGTTTTCCGAATTCTTCCTAATAGAGGAGGGGACGGGGACCTGGTAAAGCTCTCTGGCCCCCCTGTCCTCCGAAGCCTCAGGCAGCCTCAGTCAGAAACAGCGTCCAGCTGTGGTTGTAATGACTGCCTGGCTGGCGTGGCTGCTCTGGGTTTGAAGGGAATGGAGTCTAATGGAAGCACAAAACCTGTGGCTGGAGAACCCATGGCTCTTAGGGGCTTTGAACACTCACTGTCCACCTTACTCCTGACTTTCCCCACCGTGGCCCGGGGCGCCCAGCAGGGCAGCTGGGCGCTGTTCCCTGGGACTCAGGCTGCTGCAGTGGTGCAGGCTGACTTGAAGGTGCGGCAGGATCAGAAAGGCCCACCAGGGAGTCCCATGCAGAGCGTGGAGGGATCGGCAGGGAGGAAGGGCCAGCAGGTCCCTTTAGCCTGACTGCGGCGTTCTCTGTCGTCTCCTGTCTCCTCTTCTGCCCGCCTGGGCATGTGCTTCCTCTCGCGTCTTGTTTCTCTGTGGGCCGTGTCCGTGCCTGTGCGTCACTGCATGCCTGGCCCTCCCCTGCTCCTCTGTCTCGTCTCAGCTTCATTGTCTATTCTCTTCTACTTCCTGTCCTCCCACAGGCTGCCTGCTGACACCACAGCCACTGTCGAGGACATGCTGCCTTCTGTCACCACCGTCACCGCTAACTCTGACACTATCACCGACACCTTTGCCACTGCTCAGAACAGCCCCACCAGTGAAACCACCACCCTGACCTCCAGTATTGCCCCCCCAGCCACGGCCACGCCCGACTCAAACTCTGTGCCCGCCAGCCAGGCCACCCCTTCCAAGGGGCCCGGAGTGGCCACCTCCTCCCCACCCCCAGCATCAGCCCCCAAGGTGGCCCCCCTCGTTGACCTGAGCGACACCCCGACCTCAGCCCCTGCCACCAGCAATTTGTCTTCTAGTGTCCTGGCTAACCAGGGGGCTGTGCTCAGCCCCAGCACTCCTGCCAGTGTGGGGGAGGCCTCCAAGGCCCCCCCAGTGAGCAAACCAGCCCCTGCTCCAGCCCCCACCTCAGCCGGGGCAGCCAGTCCCCTAGCAGCAGCAGCTGCCCCTGCCATAGAAGCCCCCCAGGTCAAGCAGGAGGCTCCCAGCATCAAAGGCCCGGACCCCGAGCCCACCCAGCCCGGTGCTGTGAAGAGCCCAAGCGAGGCAGCCACGGTCCTCAATAGCCCGAAGAGCGAGGCTGCCTCTGTCAACGCCACACACCCTGCCCAGGGCGAGGACTTTAAAATGGACGAAGGGAACTTCAAGACCCCAGATATTGACCTTGCAAAGGATGTTTTTGCAGCCCTGGGCTCTCCTGCTCCCGCCGCTGGGGCCAGTGGACAAGCCCCTGAGCTTGCTCCTTCCACTGCAGACAGCTCTGTCTCGCCTGCACCAGCAAAGACCGAGTACGGCCTCTCTTTGTCTCTGTCGTCGGGTTGTGTCCCGTGGTAGTGTGCGTTTGTGCTGTGCTGTGTCCTTCTTGTTAGATGTCTCCTCAGCCCAATCCAGGGCTTCTCTGAGGCAACTCTCAACCAAAGGGCTGGGATAAGGCAGAGAGCAGAGGGACACATAGCAGGTGCGGCAAGCAGCCTCATGTCACTAATTAGGCCATGTTAATTATGCTTTATCCTGATCGCCCTAGCAGCGGCATCTGTTTTCCCTCGGGAACCCTTGTAGTCAGGCACTGATGAACATTATTTGGGAAGTGAGCTAAGGAGACCAAGGTGCCCCTATTGGCCACCCTGGGGCCCATAGGCAGTCAGCATGTTATCCTGTGGCGGGCTGTGTCCCCACCAGAACAGCACCGCTCTGCAGGGTGCAGAGAGGCGGGGCTGTGGGGAGAGGATGCGGTCCCGAAGGCCCCTACATACCCCCTCCCAGTTGCCCACACACCCCCATCTACTCCTGCTTCTGCCCTGAGTGGTTGGAAGGACTCAGAGCTCCCAAGTATCCAATGACTGTTGGGTCTCCAAGTTTAAGGGAAGGTTTTTAGGCTTACATGTTTTTTAAATGGGGTGCCAAGATGCAGTGGTACCATCTGGGGTTGGGGTCTGAGCCTGCCCAGTGTGTCCTCAGACCAGACTCAGCTCCAGGAACTGACTGAGGCAGAGTCAGACCTAGGTTTCCATAGAGGCTCCTGAGGCTGATGCCGGGGGCGCTGTGGTGCTGATGCCGGGGGCGCTGTGGTGCTGCCACCAAGAGCTACAGGGAACCGTCACAGGAGCCCTGGGCCTCACTCGGGAAGGTAAAGGGCTCCAATTGCCCTGCCCACTCGACCCACTCAGCTTCCCCTGCGGCATGGCAGCCCACTCTAGCTTCTCAGCAGACTCCCCAGGAAAGCTGCCTCAGGAACAAAGAGCATGTTCTCCCCCTGCCCAGGCAAGCCACAGAGGCATCACCACGAAATACTGAGCACAGGGGTAGGTGGCGTGGAGTGTGTTGGGATTAGGACAGGCAAGAGCAGGGGATTTGCAGGAGGGCCCTCTGCAAACAATCCTGGGGAGCCCAGCCCAGCATAGCTCGTTTATACCCAGCTGAGCTGCTGCTCCCGCAGCCCCTCAGGGTGAGGAAAGGCTGCATCTGCTGCCCCTCCGCCACCCCAGGTAAGGGCTGGAAGGGAGAGGTCTCATTCCCCTGGTTCAGTGGCACTCAACTTGGACTGCACGTTAGAATCACTTGGGTGCTTTTAGAAGTCACCATGTCCAGACCAATTCTGGGGTATGGCCCCAGCGTCGCGGTTTATAGAGCTCCAGGTAATGCTGATGAGCAGCCAAGGTTAGAGGCCACTGCTCTAGCTGGAGCCCTCTTGCGGGGCTGGCTGAAGGGTGAGTTACTCCAGACCGAGGTCTCAGCGCTATTTCCCCGATTCTCTGCAGGAAGGGCCCTGTAGAAGCAAAGTCGGAGTGCCAGGAGACAGAAACGAAGCCAGCACCAGCCGAAGTGAAGACGGTCCCCAATGATGCCACACAGACAAAGGAGAACGAGAGCAAAGCGTGATGGGTGATGAGAGCCAAGCAAAGATCAAAATTAAAAGTGACACCACAGCTTCACCAGAGCATTTCCAATATCTCTCTCTCTCTCTCTCTTTCTCTCTCTCTCTCTCTCTCTCTCTCTCTCTCTCTCACACACACACACACACACACACACACACATACACACACACATCTCACCCCTCTAGTGTCTTTTGCCTTTTAAAAAAAACTAAACATAAACATGGGATCGCCTTTTTGTAGGTTTATAGAAAGGGTTCCTTTGTTGTGCACTCACTTGTAAGAAAATGAGACAAAAAGGTTAACCCCACAGCCAAACTAGGACACTCAGTTCCCTGAAACCATTTAAAAATCAAACAAAAGGACCCCGAATTAAGAATCTAGGAAGCTCAGAAAAAAAAAATCTAGGTTCAGGAAGACCGCACTTGGCATTGCCCAATTGGCACAGACCAGTTTCAGAGAGAAACACTTCCAGGCACTATAACTAACCGATGAACAAAGTCCAAGTTTATTTTTATACTCCCAGTTGAGTTTGAATTCTGTAAAAACCTCATAAGTAAGTTATAATTTCTGTTCACTTTGTATTTGTTCAGTATGCAAAGTGTGTCACCCCTTCTAGCTGACTTCAGTTCCCACGTAGACTCTCATTCCGTAGGAAGAATGCCAAATTGCAGCTTCTGGGGCTAGATCTCAATTTGCAGTATTCAGACTTCTTTTTCTTTTCATTCTTTTTTTTTTCTTTCTGCCAACTTTGCTTTCCAGTGTTTACAAGTTGACAAATGTTTAACTTCAATTGCATTTCAATGTCCATGTAAAGTAGTTGCCTTTTTCTTTTCTTTTCTTTTTTAAGTTCCAAATACTGCCTAGGTGGGAGGATCACCACAGGCTTGCTTTAGCACAAACTTCACACGCATGACTGTTTACAGTGGTAATCCCCTGTTCTGAGTTGACATTTTCACCTGCCTCCAACTCAGGTGAAAATCCATCTCATTCCGGACTGGTTTTGCTTTTTGGTTCTTGGTTCTTTTTGTGTTTCCCTGGGGGTAGACCGCTTTCTAGCAGCAGCCGCCTGCCATGCATGGGAAAAGGGATCTGCTCCCAGCTTCCTGAATATTTGAAAGGTTCCTTAGGCTTTGTTGACCGAGCAGAGAAGACTGTATAGCTGCAGCTGGTCTTGGTGAACACACGTTTTGACCCCAAACATCCCCCTTTTGTAGAAAGCCAAATAAAATATATACATACAACTCTTCTTGAGCCCAGAATCTAGATTTGAGCGGAAGAACACGTGTGCTTCAGGGAATTAGTGTCTTTTTTGGAAATCTGTTGAAGTAAAGGAACATCGGCCTTCTGTTCACTTAGGCAGCATTTGTAGAAACAAAAGAAAAGAAAAAAAAAAAAACCCAACCTGCTGTCTGGAGTCATAACACAACTTTCCTGGATTGGAAACAAAGTGGGGGAGAAATACAGAAACTTTACGGGGACGGGAGGGGGGAGAAGGGAAAAGCCAGCCCTTTGTATAGAAATTTTGCTTTTTTTTCTCATTCTACTTTAGAACTGCAAGCTTGTGCACTGTGGACGCGTGAATATTTTAGTGTGAAATGTGTTTTGTCATAGTATTGAAATAAAACGTCAACATAGTTTGGTTGTGGAAGGTATAGCAGATAGTTCAGAAAAGAATATTCAGGAAAGAAAAATTTGCTCTAAAAAGGAATTGAAGCCTTTAAACAAAGAAAATGAATAAAAATGATTTTGATGATGATGATGCTAAGTAAACAGAAGTCAGGTCTCAGCACGCGCTGCTTTCAGAAGGTACAACAGCAAGAGGTGAGGGTGGCGAGAACATCGAGTCGTGCTGTGGGCCACACCCAGGTCCTGACACTTCTGCAGCCTGATCAGTGGCAACGTGCTAGATTATCATTTCAAACTGTGAAAAATAATGGTCTTGTCATTTGCTCAATGTGGGGTTATTTTGCATTTTCTCATCTCCTGGGGATGGAAATGGAGGATCCCAGTCCACAGCGCTCGGCCCCTTTGATTCTAGGGCTGCACAAATTCTGGTTCCGAGGCACAGGCCCGCAGGCACAAACACCTTGAAGACAGTTCTTAGAACACACAGCAGAATGGGAGCTCCTGCGTGTCAGGCGGAGGGTCCACAGGGACTGATGGCTCTTCTGTCACCAGGTTGTCAGTGGGATCAGTTTTGCATCTTGTGATGTTAGTGGCTTTGACCAAGGCCAAGCCCACACTATACCTCATGGAGACTGCGTTTCATTCCGAGCCAGTGTGGTTAGGCAAACTGATTTTTGTTCCAATGGTAAGGAAGAAAAAGAGGTATAGTCAACCCTCAGATAACCTGGCCCAGGACAGCAGACCGTCACCCTCCACCAAGAGTCCACCATGAGCTGGAACCCAACCCTCTGCCCACCTTTTGGTCGGCTTCTCTCCCAATATACATAGATTTGTATCTGCATGCGTGAGCTTTCCTTTCCTTAAAAATATAAAATAAAACAGAGCGATGCTTTCTCTAAAATCAAAGAGGGAGTCACTTTATTTTCAAGATGTTCTATCTTTTATGTTAAGAGATAAAAGCTTATAGTTTTTCTTTTTTAATTTTTTGAAGGGGGATCAATTCTGCCGATTTCCAATGTCTATGTGTCTATATGTGTATGTGCCATACATATGTATTCACATGAATGCCGGCATGGCCAAGTCCGGCTGGGGCACGCGGGTGGACGCCTGGGCCTCCGCTCCCTGGGGCCGCAGTGTATTCAGCGCAGCTCTGGAAGTGGAACTCTATTTTCACACTTTTGTATGGAGCCTTCAAGCCCCAGGTTTTCACTCTAGGCTGTCTGTCTGGATGGCGGTTTTCAGACCTCCATTAACATCCCTACCCAGCATTCCCAACTTCGGGGGCCTTCTCTCTTGTTATAAACTTTTTACCAAGTGAAACATCGAGACCACCTTTGTTTCCATTCTCACTGGTGTAAATACTGAGTACTAACTGAGAATTTTGACTTTGCATTCTGTCAGAATACTTGTGTTCAATAAAAACTGAAAGAAAAAAACAACAACAGTCATGGTCAAACTGGGATTTATTTCAATTCAGGGTGAGTGTCGTGGATCAAATGTGGAGGAGCCGGTGGGGTGTGTGTGTGTGTGTGTGTGTGTGTATGTGTGTGTATGTGTGTGTGTGTGTGTGTGTGTATATATATATATATATATATATATATATATATATATTTTTTTTTTTTTTATTTTTTTTTTTTTTTTTTTTTTTTTACCTGTGAACAAGGTCAGTTAAACACAGTGTCTGGAGTTCCAATGGCCTGAATGATGGTTTCTAATTTTCCTCTTAGGATGATAGAGGAGTCCTTGTTTAGAAGGTCCAGGTGTCAGATTCAAAAAGATGTTATGCAAATCCTGGTTCTGCCACTTTCTTGACCTTAGAAGAGTTCCTTAATCTCCCCAAGTCTCAGTTTCCTCTTGTGACAAACTGGAACTATCAAGCTAATAGAGGTACTGATTAGTGAATAAAGCACTGAGTCTGAAAGCCAGTGTAGCACTTTCTTGGCACATAGTAGGTACTCAACAAATGAGAGTTAGTGCTGTTGGCATCCCAGGTGTGTGACAGCGTCCAACTCAAGGTCCCAACACTGCACTAATCTGAGCAACACCTCCTTTTTGTGTCCTATGTGCCTCATCCTAGGTGTGGCTTGGGTAGTGAGTCTTCCCCTGCGGTGGTGTCTGCATCCTTCCAGGACTGGTTCTTTTGCTGGCCCTGGGCCTTTTCTAATGACACAGAGCCATATGCATCTATGTGATTTCCTGTGCCACAAATGTCCAGCTGCATGGAGGGGGCGAGGGGTAAAAGCACATTGCTTAGCAAGATTTGGAGAAATCATACAATGATACCCCTCTTCATTAATCCATGAAGGCTTGTTTCCAGAGCTTTCCTCCTTCAGACTAGTCTCTCAGATTCACTAAGTATTTATTGAGCATCTCCAAGGGGCTTAGGATATAGCAGCAAATGAAACAGTTCGCTCTCTCGTGGATCATTCATTCCAGTGTGGGGGTGGGGCAGACAATAAGCACATAGATGTTATGTTGTGGTCACTAGGCTTGTTCACCAATTTTGCAGTTCTCTTTCTCCTTCAGGGCACATGATAGGCTTACACTTCTTTGATCATTTAAAGTGGGTGTGCATGGCCATGTGGCTGGCTGTGGTCAGCAGCATATGAGCAGCATAGTGCATGTCACTTCTAGGAGAGCCTTTGATAGCCAGTGTGTCTTACTGTGGTCCTCTTCCCCGACCCAGCAATCAGCAATGCTGCAGGTGGTGGCAGTGCCATCGCCTGGGTCCACAGTGAAAGATGTGAGCAGGTGACTCATGACAGACATGAAGGGTGCCTGTGGAGTAAACCCAGTGGTAACTGTTTAACAGCTGGCTCTCCGGAGGAAGGGACAGGGGATGTACATATATATGGGGAGGGGGAGGTGCGTATGGGTGCACACGTGTGTGTGCATATATTATAAACTTCATTGATATAGAGAATGTAATTTTCAAGTAATAAAAATATATAGTATTGTATATTTAGATTCCATATATCCTGTTGAAATTCACAGACTGCTTTTGATTTTTGCTGAGGTTTAGTATCCATAATTAACCTATGGTGGTAATTGACTAATGAGTGCAGTTCCAACATAAATGTTGGTTAATATATTCATTTATGTTAACTAGTGAGATGAAAGTGGCACAATAAAAATGTATGTGTCAGAACTTCACTCACTCATCAATGGTGTGAGCGACCTCTGCTGAATCATACAGAAGTTTTTGAATACTAGAATACTGCCTCAATTTTTGGTGCTATTTACAGTGTAATGGCTGCAGTCATGGCACATTTTAAAATTTAATCTGCATCATAAATATCTCCCCTATCACTTTCTTAAGTCTAGACAGACACCAAAAGGAAATCAAACCCTGATTTGTAGCATTTACTGCTTTCAGAAGCATATAAATATTCTCACTGTAGCTGATTTTAATGTGTCACTGGACGAGAAGTTAGGTCCAGCTGCACAGCAGAACATCATTAAGGTATTTCCAGCATAACGATAACAGAGACATAAATAGCTTCAAGCACAGACATGATAGTAATATGCAGTAATAACAAACATGCATACATGGCAAAATGCAGTAAAATAACAAGTGATACATTTTGAGTATTTATTGCCTTCATTTTGAATATAATTTTAATAGTAAATTTATATAATTTAATTTTCAATAATGACTATGCTTAATGAGTGGCTCAAAATTTTCCTGGAAATTTAATAATTGTTCCCTTTGACTCCAGCATACCACTGGATAACCCCTTTATGTTATAAGCCACTTCACCTTCAGACCTGTTACCACAGCATTGTGTAGACTATTATGGCTAAATCATAGAGCGAGAAGGCTCCTGATTTAATCCAGGTCAGTGGGAGGTCAGAGTACTCCTCTCTGAAAAGGTGACATTTCAGCAGTGACCTCAAAGAAGTGAGGGACTGAACCATGAAAATACTGAATGAATATCTCAGGCAGAAAAAACAAAAAACAAAAAACAGCAAGGGCAAAGGTCCTGATGTGGGGACTCTTGGTGTATTCAAAGAAGAGCAAGGAGGCCAGTATGGCTAGAGAAGAGAGCAAGGGAGGGGTGGGGGAAAGGCATAAGAGGCAGGAGATGAGTCAGAGGCATCCATGAGCTAGGTCACCTGGGATCTGTAGACTATCATGAGAATTTTGGCCTTTTCTTCAAGTGAGATGGAAAGCCAAGGGAAAAAATTTAAGCAGGAGCCTGAGATGACTTAACTTGATTTTTAAAATGATCACTCCGGTCCTCACTGTCTTCAGTGAGGCAGCCAAGTAGCCTCCCCAGCAGACACAGAGATGTGAATCTTTGTGAAGACCCTTACTGGCAATGCCATCACCCTCAAGGTTGAGCCCAGTTACACCACTGAGAACATAAAGCTAAAATCCAAGACAGGGAAGGGATCCCACCTGACCAGCAGCATCTGATTTTTGTGGGCAAACAGCTAGAGGATGGCTGCACTCTCTTACTCTGATATCCAAAAAAAGCGAACCCTGCACATGGTGCCTTGTCTATGGAGTGGCATCATTGAGCCCTCACTGTGCTAGCTCACCCAGAAGTACAACTGCAGCAAGTGTTACCCCCCTCTGCACCACACACTGTCAACTGCCGCAAGAAGTGCAACCACACCAACAACCTCCACCCCAAAGAAAAGGTTAGATAGGGCCCCCACCATGACCTCCTCAGCCCATAGGGCAGTCTCTTGCCTGAACCCTGTGGCTCCGAAGCTTCAATAACATTTCTCTTTTGTTTACTAGAGAAGTTAAAAACAAAAAACAACTCTCGCTTTTGGTTTCAGTACAGACCACAATCACATGGCAATGGTGTAGATGGGAGAAGATATTGTGCTTGGAGCAAGCTGATTCCAATGGAGGGCGGACAGTGGCCAGATGCTAGCTCTCTATTGAAGGTGAAGCCAGCAAAATTGGAAAATGGATTGGATGTAAGTTTGAGAGAAGCATGAAGGACATCTTCCAGATTTGGGGCCTGAATAATTGAAAGGATGGAGTTGGCATTTACTTTCTAAAAGGAGTGGAGGAGAAGCCAATTGGGTGGTTGCAGAGTTTGTTCTGGACAATTTAAGTCTGAGATACCTGTGAACACCTTAGTGGAGATTTTGAACAGGCTGAAGTTCAAGAGGTCCATTCGGAGATACATGTAGAAACTGTCATCAGACAGCTTGTGTTTGAACCCCTGGCACTTGGTGAGATCACCAAGGAAATGAATATGGATTAAGAAGAGGAGAGAATAACCAAGCGACCCAGAAAAAAAATTGTCCTTGACATAGGCAGCTCTATGTCAAGGAAAATGCTGCATGATCCTTTTTCTGACACTTAGAGCACAGGGGGAGGAAAAGGCCTGCACTGACAAGATGAAATAAAGACCATCTGATTCTACCGATTCCAGGCTGTCACTATAACGTGCTGCTCATTTGTAAAGACCTTGGCTTTTGGTTCATAGTCATCCTCTCTCCCAAGTTCCACCATCATCCTGGGAGACTTCAATGCTTTTTGTAGAAAACCCCTTCAAAACACAGGTCCCTCATGTTAAATCCTTGTCCCCACTGACCTCCTTCACTCCAATTAAGCCACCTTGACCAACCTTGTAGACTTGATCATCACTGGCCATTCAACCTGAATCAGATTTCCAGATTCCCCACTCTCCAACACTCTCTTTAACCCATCCAGTTCTCTCACTCCGCTACTCCCGATAAGGCAATTATTTGTCCTTACTGAGGCCTCTGCTTAATGACTCCTAGATTTTTCCCTATTTAGCATGTCCTCTCTTCACCTCCCTACACACCCAGCTTTGATTCTTTGGCCCAGCTCTCCAACCACTCACACTCAGCTATTAAAAGCTTCCTTGTCTTGACGATCTTGCTCTGCATCTATCTTGTAGAACTCTAGCCCTGGAAAATCATCTGTCTGCCATCTCTTTGTTCACACCTGGACAGCAGGGTGCTGTTCTAGAAAAACCACATAACCAGGCACATTAGTACCGAGAGATAATTAAAGTCACTCTGAACTAGTCTCTGACACTAGTTCTGCCTGACAATCCTACTAGTATTTCTCACCAACTCCTTCATATTCTCTTCTACAAAAATGTCTTCGCTTTCCCCAAACTAACCCCTCCCTCAACCATCCATTTCATCTCAGCTAGTGAATGGTCTTGCTTCCTTCTTCTAAAGAACAAAGCAAGTTGGCCATCCCAAATCTACACACCCACCTGTGTCCCTGGTCTCCCTTCCCCCTTTGCTCTTATACATCAGAAGCACCATCTCCCCTTTCCCTGGACATTGGCCTTTCTCTCCTACTTTCATTGGGACTTCCTTTATCCATTCAATATCTTTTCAATGTTTATTGGACACCTTCCAAGGCCAGGGACTTTTCTAGGTGCTGGGGAAACAAAGACCCCACTCACTTTCATGGAGCTTACACTCTAAATAAAGGTATATAAGAAGTCCATGATGATGAATGCTGTAAGAAGCAGGCAGTGAGTCAAGGGGACTAGCGGGTCATGAAGGAGGAACTTTTTTTTTACATGGAATAATCGGGGATGTGCTCTCTGAAGAGGTGGCATTTAAAAAGGGACCTACAGCCCTGACTGGTTTGGCTCAGTGGATAGAGGTCAGCCTGCAGACTGAAGGGTCCTGGGTTTGATTCCAGTGGAGGGCACATACCTCAGTTGCAGGCTTCATCCCCATCCCAGTCAGGGCACGTACAGGAGGCAAGCAATCAATGTGTTTCTCTCGCATCAATGTTTCTCTCTCTCTCCTCCCCCCATCCTTTTCACTCTCTCTAAAAATCAATAGAAAAATATCCTAGGGTGAGGATAACCAATAAACAAACAGACAGAAAAATAGGGACCTACAAACTCAAAGGAGCATTTGTTCCAAGAACTCAGAGCCTTTCTCAGAACATAGAGCCTTTCTCTACTGGCAAGTTTATGTGGTGGGTAAAACACTAGAACATATATGAAATGAAACTTTTTTCTAATATTGAATGTAATTTTTTCTTCAATCTGCCATTTCATGGGGTGGTAGAAATGTAATCTCCATCAAATTATGTTCCCACCCCTAAACCCTCACAATATGGCTAATGAGACCTCTAAGTACCTCTCTAAGCCCATCTGACATTACTCTGCTTTCACACTTTATGTGCCAGAAAGAGTGGAAAAATGTGTATTTCTTTAACAATGCCATGCTCTTTCTCACCTCTGGATCCTTGTACACCGAAGTATGTCTTGCTTTCTCTGGAACACTCTTCAGCACCCCCAATGCTCATACCAACCCTTGACTCTTACTTCATCCTCAGGTCTCAGATTAAATATCACCTTTCCTAATACCTGATCCAGTTGCATAGTCCCCATTCTACATTCTATCCAGGACCAGTACATAGCTGGCACTTGTAGACAGTTGTATTGTATTGGGTTATTAAAATATTGAAATGCTTCTTCACTGCTGTGAGTAGAAGCTTTCTCCCCAGCCCCTCACATAGGCTCCTTCAGATGGCCCCAAGATCTTGCAACTCAAGTCATAGCATCTAACCCAGCAGAGGGCTCAGGGTTCTGCTCTGGTGCTATAGCTTATGTCCATGGAATGCAGTCTGTAAAATATTTTTAACATTCCTTCTAGTTATATCCTAAGATGCCACTCTTCATTTGATCTCTAATTTAATGTTTCTCTTTTTCACTGAACTCTAAACTCCTCCAGGGAAGGTTCTGTGTCTGTATTATTCACTACTCTATCCTGGTACCTCGTACAGCACCTGGCACAAGGTAGGAACTTAATATTTGCTAGCTGTATGCACGACGGAGTGAATAAATGTATGAATGAAGTGATAATATACATGCACACCAGCCATGGTCACCTGCATTTTCATCTTTGCAGGTCTGTGTGTGTAAGTGCAAATAGAGTCTACACCTGACCAAGGAAGATGTCTTTGAACTTGAGTCACAGAGCACTGTCCATTGCCCAGAATCCTGAGCAAGTCCACACCAGGGATCAAGGTGGGGTTCAGTCCCAGGAGTCACCTGTGCCTGGAGAAGGTGTGCTCTCCCTTGCCCAGCCCCTGACCATGGGTCACCATACCTCCTCCTTCCTCTAGCTGGTGACAATGTCCAGCCAGTGATAAACTCTTCTATTATAAAGCAGCCTGGGGAATCTTGGGTTAAGGGACCCAGAATGGCAGGAACATTGCTATTGGACTTACCCCATGCCTGTTACTCAAAGCCATGGTTTCTGGTGGACAAGGCAGACCAAGCAAAACTAGGGTCCCTCCTTCCTTGAGGTTTCTCAGGGGAGGGGGGAACCTCTGTTTGGGAGGCTGGGAAGAGCAAATGGGAGGCAAAACAGGATAGCTGGATCTGTGAAGGGTCTGCCGGTCCCAGGTCTAGGTGTCCTGGTTTGGCCTTCCAGGGACAGCACTGTGCTATTTCCTCTTCCTGATCAGGAGAGCCCAGGAACTTGGCTGCCAACTCCAGCTCAGAACAAGGTAACCACAGGAGTCTGTTTGTTTGGAGTGCTTCCCGTCATGATGGCCATCAACAGCCCATTGGAAATGTGGCTGTGAGCATGAGGAGCAAAGTTGCGAACATCTCTCCAACTAACAGGGGATGAATCTTTCCAAGGGAGCCACAGTTTGGAGCCCAGGGGTCCAGCCCACAAGTCCTCCCACACTCTCTGTCCAGGAAGAAAGACAATGGGTTCTTTGAGACAGGCAAGGGTCTCTCATGAGCAGCCAGCATGCACATGGGGCCCTGACTGGGAAGTCAGAGGCAGCACCGGGCCTCCATCATCTTCTACACCAGCGTTCTGAGTCTCCTGAGACACTTGTCTAAACTGCACATTCCTGGATCCCATCCCCACAAATACTGAGACTGCGGATCTGGAGTAGCAGATTCCACTGTAGGGGGTCCCTAGGTGGTCCCTGGACTGCATGCAAAGAACATGGGCAGCAGGCAGCTGGGGAGCATCTTGTCCAGCCCCGGCCAGCTAAGGGCTGGGGAGACTCTCCTTCAGGAGGCTCCTCAGTACCATAGGGACAGCAGGAAGTTCTGTAGACCCAGCTTAGTGTCTGGATGTCAGCAAGACACTTCCCCGGGCTCAGCACAGTTCACCACACATGCTGAAACGCAGTTAGCATCCCAAATAAGTCCAGTTTCCGCGAGGCCAGGAGCAGCTGAGATGATGTAATGTCAGAAGGACAGATGTGAACTCCTGCATGCTCTTTGAAGATCCAACGACCAGAGCGCATGCTGATGGTGATGGGTCTTAGCAACAGAGCATATGTTTTTAGAAAGAAATAAAAAAAGAGGATGGGTTTTTAATTGGCTATAAACTCAGCATGAGAGAAGATGCAGTGTAGACTTTCAAAAATACTTGCGATACTGACATTGATCTTGGTTTTTTTTACTCAGCATTCTTATTAAACTAGGTCAGACACTCTTCTAAGCACTGAAATATTTACTGTTAGTCCTTATAATAATTCTATGAGGTGGATATTACTAACCCTGTTTCATAGATAAGGAAACTGAGGCACAGGGAACTGTCATAATTTGCCCAAAGTCACAGCCAGTGAGAAGCAGAGCCAGAATGTGAACCCAGTCAGGAAGCACTCACAGCAAGGAGCATGTGGGCCACCACTCCGCCTTGCCCTGGGCAGACCACGTGGTATTGTCACACCCAAGAGGAAGGCACATCCAGGGCAGAGCCACGGGCAGGTGAAGGAACTCAAGCCACGTCTGAGGAGGAGTGTGGGCAGCAGGTATGCACATTTTGCTTGGGGCAGAAACCCTGGGAGCAAAGCAGGAGGTAAGTGGGGCAGAATCCAGGAGACTTCAAGTGGCTGCCTTCACACATCACCAGGGTTATCTTTAGAGGAAAAAGTGGGCTTAATATGTAATACTCCTGAGGACTCATGTAGACCAACAGTATGAGGAAACCAGCTTTACGCACACGGAAGGAACACCACTGTCTCACAGAAGCCCCAAGAGCAGATAGTTGAGTCTTTCAATGGAGTCACTCCTCAGGCACAGGGAAGGAGCTGATGCATCAGATGCACATTGATTCTGTTCAGGTTCTAGCTGCCTTTGCTAGCAATGGCTCTAACTCCCACGGAGGGCTGGAGCACTGAACATAGAAGAAGCATATTGCCACCTTGATCAGAGCCATCATTCGAGTTCACCATTCAGGGCAGCAAGTACAACCTGGGATGCTGGGGAGAAGGGGCTCTAAGGACAGAGGTGAGATGTGACAAAGACAATCTCACCTGCCATTTTACCAGGACTTGCCCCACCCTGGAGATCATCCAAGCCCAACCACACTCTAAGAACATTTTTGTTTACTCACTTGTTCAGTATTCATTAAGGTCAAATACTAATTGAGCACCTACTGTGTGTCAGGGACTATGTTGGGTAATGAGATACAGTGACAAATGTAACAGATAATGTCCCTGGCCTGATGGCATTGGAAAGATCATGGACTCCAGCAAGAAAGCTACATATCTTGCATTGGACTCTGGCATGTCCAAGCTCTGTGACTGTGGGCAAAGTACTTAACCTCTCTGAGTATGTTTGTTTCATTTATAACATGAGAATTTCTACTTCACGGAATGGTTTAAAAGTTAAAAGAGGCCTAGTACATGGCATATGATAAATACACGTTGGTACTTACATTAGTCAGAGTTCTTAGCAACTGAGGCTAATTCTGGTTGATTAACTGGATTTTCTAACTGGATTTTGGATAGTTCACACAATCATGAGATGCCTGGAGAACAAGACTTAAGGCCAAGCTTCAAAAGCAATGCCCATAACAGTACTGCAGAACTGGCTTGAAGAAAAGCCACCACTGCCCACTCTGTCCCCAGCAATGCCACGTGTGCGTCAGTGCCGGGAACCAATTCCAGCATGTAATAATTACAAGAGTTCCATCAAAAGGTTGATGGGACTTGGGGGGCTCAACAAGGGTGAGCCCATATGTAGTTTACCTGTTGGAAATGGCTAAACAGCACTTCCCCCAAACCTGAATAGGATTGTTAACTGCCAGACAGCTCAGGACATTTTATTGCCTCCTGTTGGCCAAACACCTGAACAGCTGTAGGCTATTCCCCAAACTGACAATGCTTCTGTACCTTTTGATACCTTACCCTTTGAAGTGTATATCTCCATCTTGCCTTAGGACAAATTGTGTTATAATAAAAGCACAGGGTCCTAGACAAGGAAAGAGTCTTCTAGCTCCCTTTAGCTGAAGCTCCTCTGACCCCCAATGCCTTTCAAAATTATCTTTCGTCTTTGGACTCCTTCTTAATCATCTACACACAGCCCCTTTCTCCAGAATGCTGAACCCTTTGTAAGGCTGGGAAAAGAACCCCGGCAGGTCAGGCCCTTGACCTTCCAATAGCTACTATACTCACCCCACTTCTGAAAGAAAGCCAATGCCTCTCCCACTATCTATGCCCAAAAAATGGGTGCTGGGCAGAACCTCTCTCCTAGTCAGAGCGGCTTGGGTCTCATCTATGCCTGGTAGTAGCTGCAAAGAAGCCCAGGGAATGGAGTTTTCATGCTTCTACTTTGGGGAGGTAGAACTCAGAACTGGAACTTCCTCCAATTTTCAACAAATGCTGGGCAGTCAGAATGTGACAAATGTCCACTGGGGTCCCTTGCCCAAGCTGTTCACTAAATACATACCCAGCCTCTTGCCAGTTCTGCAAACTCCTGGTAGAGATGTCCCAGGCTTTCCAAAGCCTCCCGCCCCCACCCAGCAACCTGACATATCACTGAAGTTCTTGGAATACATCTATCCCAGCATAAGGGCCACCTCAGGCAGGAGATCTGAGGAGGGACAGGGACCTGGAGGCTCCTGGGAAACCTTAGGTGAGCTTGCTAATCAGACTAGGACCTGACTGGAAAGGGTGCAGAACCCCAGGAGGACTCAGTCTTCCTCCAACCCAGCTGCCCAGAAGGCAATGGCCGCCCCCAGGGCCTGGGAAATGAGCACTCCTCCTCCTCTCTGCTCATGAATTGGGTTGTCTAGTCCACTAAACTCTGAAGATGATAATGCTATCTAACGTTGCTTTGGTCCCTACAGTGTACACAATGCTTTCATGCAGTAATAATAATTACACAATATTAAGTATTGTTGTAGTGACTATCATTAATTGAGGGCTTACTATATGCCAGAAACTTTAAAATATTATCTCTTGATCTTCACACCAAAGCCATAGTGAACACATGTGTTTGCCCAGCTGGCATCCTTTTTCCTTTCTTCTCTCAACAGCACCTCAGTTTGGGGGAGGGGAGTTGAAGTTTCCCCTTCAACTCCCAGAACTTCTATTGAAACTACTGGCAAAAGAAGCTCTGTTTTCACTAAACCCATGAGAAAAGTAGAATGCTGAGGAGAGAGAGTGCCTGAGATTGGAACCAACGCACAAAAAGCAGAACAAACTCAGTGGCATTGGAGCCCCTGGATCCAGCCATGCCTAAAAAAGTCATGAGCTTTTCAATTTCATGAACCCACATGTTTTCCTTTACTGAAGTCTATTTGGATGGAATTTTCTTTTTACTTGAAACCAAAAGAATCCTGCTAATTTTTACTTAAGAAATAAGCATGTGAAAGTAGGTGGCGGTATGTAAGAAATCAAAAAATAGGGAATTGTTAAAGTCAAGTTGAGGGGAACATTTATTCAACACCATGTGCCACTTCCTATTCTAAACCCTGAATATAAAGTGGACACCAGGACAGACAAGATTCATGCTCTTCTGAACTAGTTTCTGGTGGGAAATGCCACAGTAAGCAAATTAAACAATAGTTACTAGGAATAAATGCCACAGAGAGAATTAAACCTGGGTGATGTGATAAGAGTACGACCAGGTGGCTACTTTAGATTGGTGATCAGGGAATGGTGTAGTGGAAATGCACTCTATCAACTTGGTTACACTGGGAACTACATTTCCCAAAATTCTCTTCCAGTTAGAGGATTCTGGCCCATTACTTTCATAAAGACTTTTGGCAATCACATGCTGGAATGAATAAATGTAGGACTCAGTGAGTTCCAACATGTCTTTACTCTCCTCCACTCAAATCCAGCTGACCATCAGCATCCTTCAGATCAGCCACAGTCTTAGGCTATATAATACACAGAGGTAGTACAGCCTCCCATGGACCTCATCTCCAGTGTCTCCTTCACAGCCCCACAGAAATTGTGGCTTTGCATATTAGCCTTTTATTATATAGGATATACACTGAGTGGCCAAATTATTATGCGTTCAGAGATCATAATAATCTGGCCAATCAGTGTGTGTGTGTGCATATATATATATATATAAAAGCTGCATCAAGCCTGATAGAAGGGGCAAAGATGCAAAACTGGCTAACCCTGAACCCACTGATAAAAATCAGGAGGGATATCCTAGCTGTGGAGGTACCCTCTGAGGAGGAAGGTCCCAGCCTCACCCCAGGTCTACCAGCCCAGACTTCCAATGCCAAGTAGAGAAATATCCATAACTTCCAGATATGAAAATCAACGGGAATTCCATCTGGGTGAAACAAAGAGCTGCTAGAGTCCAAGGCATTCATTCCTCTTAAAGGGCCCTCACATGGACTTACTTAGACTCACTCCTTCTGGGCTCTAGCACTGGGAAGCAGCTCAAAAGGTGCCAGAGACACACAAGGAGGAAATGAGTTGTCTGGCATCAAGGTGAGAACTGGAAGAGGCGGCTTTCTCCCATATAGAAGTGCTGGCAGAGGCCATTGTTCCTTTTCTGAGCCCTCCCCTGACAGAGCCAGCAGGCAGGTACCATATGAGACTTCATCAATCTGACTAACACTGTTCACCCTGCCCTGGTGATTCCCTGAGACCCTGCTTCACCCAATTTATGGGCCCACCCAAGCCTCTTTCAGTGGCATTTCTGTACAAATGCCCTGTCTTGGCTCATGCTTTGGACTTTCCAAAAATCTCTCATACAAGTAGCATCTGGGCTTGGTGTGCACATACCCCTTGCTAAGTGTCCCCAGGACCAACCCTAGTGGCAGCCCATCTTGGTTCCCAGTTTGGCCTCTCTTGAGTACCTCCAAGCCAGCAAAAGTGGCAGCCATCTGCAGATTGCTCTATAGCTCATGCCAGGTGGCCCTGAGCAGGACGTAAGTAGCACATGATCTTGGTCTGTACCTCCCAGGAGGCCACAGAGCTAGTACACCAGGTGAACAGCTTCAGACTATGCCAAAACACCTCCATGAGTGACACTCAACACCAAAAAACCCCCTCCTTCAAGCAGATCCTTTAATATTTCTTGTAATACTGGACTGGTGGTAACAAACTCCTTTAGCTTTTTCTTGTCTCAGAAGCTCTTTATTTCTTCCTTTTCTTCTTCAATTTTAGATTATACCCTTTCTTGGTAAAGTATTCTTGGTTGTAGGTCTTTGCTTTTCATCACTTTGTATATTTCATGCCACTTGATTCTGGCCTGAAATGTTTCTCTTGAAAAATCAGCTGTCAGTCTTATTAGAGCTCCCTTGTAGGTAACTAATTGTCTTTCTCTTTATGCTTTTAAGATTCTCTCTTTGTCTTTAACCTTTGCCATTTTAATTATGATGTGTCTTGATGTGGGCCTCTTGGGTTCACTTTGTCTGGGACTCTCTGCACTTCCCGAACTTGTGTGTCTTTTCCCTTCAGCATGTTAGGGAAATTTTTGCTCATTAATTCATCAAATAGGTTCTCGTTTTCTTGTTCTCTCTCTTCTCCTTCTGCTACCCCTATGATGTGGATGTTGTTACACTTCATGTTGTCCCAATTGTCCCTTAAACTGTCCTGATTTTTGTTGTGAATACTCACCTGTAGGTATTTTTTTTTCCATTGATTTACAGAGAGAGTGTAATGGAGGGGGAGAGAGACAGAGAGAAAGACTGATGTGAAAGATATGCATCAATTGGCTGTCTCCCACACATGCCATGACTGGGGCCAGGGATTGATGGAACCTGCAACCCAGATATTGACCAGGAATTGAACCTCCGACCCTTTAGTTGGCAGACCAACACTCTAACCACTGAGCAAAACTGGCCAGGGCATTATTTTTTACAATTCTTCTTTTGTCTTTTTGCTGCTCTGGTTGGGTGATTATTTTTTTTTTTTTTACCCCATCGTCCAAATTGCTGATTCTGTTCTCTGCTTCATCCAACCTACTGTTAATTCCTTCCAGTGTATTCTTCATTTCAAATATTGTATTCTTTATTTCTGTCTGGTCCTTTTTATGATTTTATGTCCTTTTTCATGCTGTTGATCATCCTTATAACTATTACTTTGAATTCTATATCTGATCAATGGCTTGCCTCCATTTCACTTAGCTCTTTTTCTGGTGATTTCTTCTATTCTTTCATTTGGAGACTATTTCTTTGTCTCCTCATTTGGGCTGCCTCTTTCTGTTTGTATGAATTTTATAGATCTGCTATGACTCCAAGTCTTCATCAGGTGGCCTTATGTATAGGTGTCCTGTGGGGTCCAGTGGTGAACTCTCCTTGGTCACCTGAGCTGGGTGCTCCAGAAATGTCTCTTGAGTAGGTTATGTGGGCCCTCCTGTTGTAATTGAGGTTTGATTGCTATTGGCCCATTCATGCATGGGATCAACCCTCTGGCTAGCTGACTATAAGAATCAACCCAAACTATAGAGTGGGGGCTGCTCTGCAGGTGCTGACCATATGAAGTAGAATTCATCTGAGTAGGGTTTGGTGCCCACTGAGATCTCCCTTTGTATATGCTGGTTGTGAAGCTTACCTGATGTCTGAAGCTGGCCACAGGTCAGTTTTGGAAGGATATTGGTGAGGGCCAATATAAGATGCTGCCTGTTTACCGGCACCAGGCCCCTGGGCAGGTCAGCAAAAGTCCCAAGGCATCCCGAAACCCAACTTCACCAGCCTCCATCTCAGTCACTCACAGAGCCTCTGGCTGTACTCCTCAGCAATACTTAAACACCACAGGGTGAGATGAGAGGGAGTACAGAAGGGAGGGGGATATTGCTTTCCCCCAGGCTCCTATTGCACAAAGGGGAGTGCTCAACCCAATAAAGATAGCATCTACAATATGGGAGAATGACTGAGCACAAGGATCTTGGTGGCTATCCCTTCAGCTCTCCAGAGTCATAAATCCCAGATTCACGTCACATGACTCTCATCTATTCTGCCCTCCTTCCCCTGGAGTCCAGGGTGAGTAGCTGCAAATAAAATGTGCATTGGCCTTTTAAGATTGTGCCTGTGTTTCTAGTGAATTCCTGTCTCTTCCTTGTGGACAGAAAGCTTGTTTTTCATAGCCATATGTTATGTGAGTGCCTCTTCCTGGCTCTGGTGCTCTGGTCTGGGGACCATGGCCTGGGTTTTCAACCCCAGGTTTCTCAGGGGAAAACCCCTGCAGCTGACATATCTCCAGAACCTCAGCCACCCCGCCTGGGGGTGTAGGGCCAAAACTTTTTGCATCTCCACCCTTCTTTCTAGTCTTGATATGGCTTCTTCTATAATTCTTGGTCAGAAGAGTTCTCTTCAGCTTGTCTCCAGCTGGTTATTCAGTATGATTATTCCATAATTTAGTTGTAATTCAAGTTTTGTCCTCATAGTGAGTGTAGCTACTCCACTGTCATCTTGGATCTCTCCTCATCAAACTCTCAATCAGTTCATTTCTTTATTTGTAATATGTAGACAATTGGTTTCCTTTTTTTTTTCAATGTAATTACTTATTTAATACTCAAATTGTTCTTTGTCTGGCCACTCAGTGGGAGCCATTCAAGCTGTACCTGTTTACATAACCTCATTGGTGTTTGTTTTTTCATATATTTTTATTGATTTCAGAAAGGAAGGGAGAGGGAGAGAGAGAGAAAAACATCAATGATGAGAGATAATCATTGATCAGCTGTCTCCTGCATGCCCACTACTGGGGATCGAGCCCACAACCAAGGCATGTGCCCTGACCAAGAATCAAACTGTAACCCCCTAGTTCATAGGTTGATGCTCAACCACTGAGCCAAGCCAGCTGGGCAACCCCATACTTTTTTTGAGTACTTCATCTCATTCTGGCACAAGATGTTCCAGGCTCATCTTGTACTTTCTTACCTCGGTATCAGAAGCAACCATTTCTACAAGTAGCCCTAGTTCCAAGATCTGGAGGCAAGACGTGCTACTGATCTCAGGCCTTCTCAGTGAGCACACACATGCATATACCACACAGATACCTTCCTCTCCCTTCTTAAGTTTCAACTCGCTATTTCAGGCCACCTCTCCACATGGACACCCTCCTCATCCTGCTTGGAATTTAATACTCTGGTGCCTCCTGAGACCATCCTTGGGTGTTTCATTTGTGTATCTATGTGGGTGGTGCTCTTGTGCGGTCTAAAGCTGGTCACCTGGTGTACTGGTTTAGGGATCTCTGGGAGGAGCTCTGGTACAGGCCCAGGTCAGCTGCTGCCTGTGTCCAGCCCAAAGACACCTGATAGATGCTACAAGGTAATCTGCAGTTGGTAGCTCCCTGTGCTTGGCTTCATGGTGCCTGGGAGAGGCTGTGCTATAAACTGAGGTTGGCTGCCACCAACCTAGTGACAAGGTTGAAGCTACTTTGCAAGAGGTATATGGCACTGAGTCCAGTCACTATTTGTTTGGGGTTTGTAAACCTTTCAGAGATTTAGAGAAGTCCACAGGATGGGCCAAGGCAAGCCACTTGTGTGGAACAGCCTCTGAAAGAGGTTCAGGCCTGTGCTCAAGTTGTGTGGGTACTTTGTATATAGTAAATGTCTAAAATCAGTAGACTTTAAGTAAAGGAGAGTATCCTCATCCAATCAGGTGAAAGGCCTTCAAGCAAAAACTGAGGTTTCCTGAAGAATAAATTCTGCCTCAAGACTGCAGTATCAACTTCTACCTGAATTCCAAGTCTGCTCATCTGCCCATCTGCCCTGTGGATCATGGACTTACAGACCCCCACAATTGTGTAAGCCAATTCCTTAAAACAAAAACAAATCTTTCTGCTCCCACCTCCTCTCTCTCTCTCTCTCTCTCTCTCTCTCTCTCTCTCTCTCTCTCTCTCTCTCCCTCTCTCTCTCTCCCTCTCTTATATATAACACTAGAGGCTCAGTGCAGAAATTCATGCACAGGTAGGGTCCCTAGCAGCTGCCAGGTGGGGGGGGGGGAAGGGAGGGAGCCTCCCTTCCCCCAGCTGCCTGCCTCCGTGCCACCGTCGATGCCGGCCCCACCCCCTGGTCAAACTCCTGGTCAAGGAGACAATTTGCATATTGGGCTTTAATTATATACTAGAGGCCCAGTGCATGAAATTTGTGCACTGGTAGGATCCCTAGTGGCTGCCGGTTGCTGGCTGGGGCCACTGTCCCTTCCCCTGGTGAGCCCCACCCCCTGGTCAAACTCCTGGATGAACTCTCGGTCGAGGGGACAATTTGCATACTACGCTTTTATTATATAGGAGGATTATATATATAATTTTATCTACATCATCTATCTTATATGTTTGATGTCAATCTCCTATTGGTTCTATTTTTCTGGAGAATCCTGATACTTAGGCTCTACAGCAGCAGTTCTCAACCTGTGGGTCGCGACCCACAGGTTGAGAACCGCTAGCAGGGTCGCCTAAGACCACCAGAAAACACAGATCTTTACATTACGATTCATAACAGTAGCAAAATTAGAGTTATGAAGTAGCAACGAAAATAATTTTATGGTTGGGGGTCCCCACAACATGAGGAACTGTATTAAAGAATTGCGGCATTAGAAAGGTTGAGAACCACTGCTCTAAGTCCAATGTACTTTACTTTTCACAATAAATGTTAGCTTAAGAGAAACAGTCATGCATGTGTATATGGATGCCTACATGTATCTATTGCTACAGGATGCTAGAAATATGCTGATAACCTCACATTTTTATCTCCATCCCAAACTTTTTATCAAAGCCCACATGTAGATAGACAACTATTTTCCTAGCTCCATTCCATCATTGCAGAAAAAAAAAAATGCAGAAGGCAGAAAGGAAATACATCAAAATATTAATAGTGATGGTGTCAGGATAAAGAAATCATGGATGATTTTTTATTTTTCTCTTTTTTCTAAATATCTATGATATTCTTTTAATCTACTATTAAACTGTTCATACAAAAAAAGCAAAGTCATTTGCAAGAAACACATATCTCCATTCTTTTATAACAATTGAGATGGAGACCATATCAGGACAGTAAGCAATTCTGGAATCCTATATTTTTCTGTGGATCCTCTTGTCCCCCAAACTTTGGAGGGGGAAAAACCCTGCTGCATCATTGTAACCTCTGAGTGGTATAAATTACCCCTAGATGAAAATGCCCCAAATAAATGATGAATAAATGTTAAACATTCACTAGAGCCTAAATCCTTGGCATCATTTAATTCACTATTGAAAAAGGAATAGAAGCAGGAGCAATCTAGCCAAGTATGTGACAACAGAAAGTGCTCAACAGACATTAAATAAATGTCTGGCCCTGCTGGTATGGTTCAGTGGTTTGAACCAGGAGATCGCCTATGAACCAGGAGATCACAATTTTATTCCCAGTCAGCTGGGTTGCAGGCTTGAACCCTAGTAGCGGGCATGCAGGAAGCAGCCAATCAATGACTCTCTCTCATCATTGATGTTTCTATCTCTCTATCCCTCTCCCTTCCTCTCTGAAATCAACAAAAATATATTTTAAAAATAAATGTCTGAACAGCAGACTGACTGCTCTGCCACCAAAGTTTTCCAAGTGTAGCTGGCTTGCCCACATGGTGGCAGTATTACTCCACACCAGGTAGAGTTGGGAGGGCACAGTTTCCACCTAGCACTCTATGCCCAGCTCCCCTTTCCTCTTCAGTCAGAGAAGTCCTGTGAACTACACAAAGGCTCCAGAGGAGGACATGCTAGAGTCATCCTGTCTTTCTTAATGGAGTGGAGGACATGGCCCTCGGGCTCTAGGAAAGATGTTTGGACCAAGCCCATGGAGGTTCTCTGTATGGAGGTTTATGCATCCACAAGGCCAAACAGGGCCAGAGGTCCCCGAGATGGTCACTGATAGTAGGAGTTGAAAACAGAGCTCTCAGGGGGGTGTAATGAGATGGGACAGTATGAGCTAAGGGCCATCAGACCAGGGTTCGCGTCTTGGCTCAGCCTCAGGCAAGTGACATAACTTCCCTGGTTGCATTTCTTTTTTCATTTTTTTTATTGTTTCATTTTTTGTTTGTTTGTTTGTTCGTCTGAAATGGAAATAAGACCTTGTAGGGCTGTTGAGAGATTTCAGTTAGAATAGATAATGCTTGTAAAGGATTGAGTGTGATACTTGGTATAGTTTGTGTTCTGTTTAATGATTGTGGTGCTGTTAACTGTCCATAGAGATGCCAAGGAAGCCTCTTACTCCCTCTGGACACACAGACTAAATCTGTAACTATTTCCTGAAATTATTGCTTCATCCACGATAAAGTGGGAACTGAAAGAGCAAAAGGCAAGGATTTTTGCTGCTTTTTTTAAAAAAATGAAAGGACATATGATTAGGCCATAAAAGTCAAATGCAATTTCTGAATTCTCTTTAGGAAGGGAAGAAACAGCACTGACTTCCTTCAGCTTCCTCCCTTTCTAAATCCTGAATCCAAAGTTATCCAAGGAATCGCAGTCCCAGCATCCAACAGGCATCTATCTTCACAGTCTGTGTGGCTCCTCACTCCAGGTTGACCTTGTCTGCACCCTTTACTTCCTGCAAGCAAAGGTAGGATCCCTTTATTCCTCATGCAGTTGTCCTCAGAAAATATGTGAGTTTTTTCTTCTTTATTTCTCTTAAGCTTATAAAGTATGATTGATGACAAAGGCAAAGGGCTAGTGTTATTTATACAAAAGGCAGGGCAGAGTGAAAGAGAGGAGAGAAGGCTTATAATAATCTCCAACTCTCAGATTTACTACACTGAACAGTGGAAGGTGACCAAGTGTTCTACAATCTTTATTGAGGACATAATAAAAAAGTAGATCTTAAGTACCACACAGGAGATTTGGGTTGGTGGAAGAAGCAGTGATGAAAATATGATTCATAAAGTTTCTCTAGAAGGAATATATTTGAAATATATGTCACACATTTTAAAAGTCTGTTTTCCTCTGTGTGTTTGAATTGACACTTAAAATATAAATCACAATGATTATAATATATGTACACCCCTGCACAAGTCCCTAGGTTTTGTCATTGTAGCACGTGAAGAACAATGGTCTGAATGGCCATATTAGACATATTATGCCTGTGTAACAAACAGGTTCAAAATCGTTATGGATTATAACAAGAAAGGTCTATTGCTCACGCATGCTACATGTCCATCAAGGTAGACAGGCATCTCTGGTCCATGTCCCCTCACTTGGGGACTCAGACAGACACAGCCTCCACCATCTGGTGCTGGGGCAAGTGGAAGGGCTAGCTTGTATGGTAAGACACACACTGGCTCTTAAAGACCCTTCCCACTTCACTTCTTCCCACACAGCATTGAACAAAGCAAGTCACCTGGGCACAGGGAAGGGACGGCCTATCTTGTACCTGAAAGGAAGAACATTGGAATCTTTGCAGACAGCCCAGTGACTACCTAGGACTTCTGACATTTTAAAGTGATCCACCTGTTAAGTATGTGATTTACCGTAAAACATATTTTATGACTGTAACAATTATTGTCCTCCAGGATGCACCTCTCTGGGAAGCCTAAGGTAGAGAAACTATAAACATCCTATTCCTTTTCCATCTGGAAAAACTTAGACTTGAGCCTTCCTCCATACTGAACAAGAGGTTAACTCACTTATTAATGAATCTTTATTTAGCTCCAACTAAGCGCCAAGTGCTGGGACTACTAAAACAAAAATAAAACAAAATCCCTACTCCCAAGAGATTCAGAGTCTAATGATCCTGTCAGATTTGTAGGGCTGGGGTGTGGTGGGAGGCCTGGGCTAGACAGAGATCCATGTCACTGTCATCAAGATGGAAGTGACTCCTGAAGATGCCACAAGTGTCTGTGGCTGCTGAGTGTTGCTGTTTCAGCTTGCCCTAGCTGCTCCCTCTTCTGCATCCCTCCTGCCCAGCCATCTCTCCCATCTCTTGCCTGGGCTCTTGTCTTCACACTCTTCCTATAGGTTCCCTCCTTGATAGCCCGTGCCTTACCCATATCTCTGGAGTCCAGGTACAGAAGTTTGGTGAAAACAGTGAGATGGGAAGTAAGTGATTTGGAATTAAGAGTGGCATGGTTCAGTGGTTGAGCATTGACCTATGAACCAGGAGGTCATGGTTCGATTCCAGGTCAGGGCACATGCCCAGGTTGTGGGCTCGATCCCCAGTGTGAGGTGTGCAGGAGGCAGCTGACCAATGATTTTCTCTCATCGTTGATGTTTCTATCTCTCTATTCCTTTCCCTTCCTCTCTGAAATCAATAAAAATATATTAAAAAGGAAAAAAAAAAAAGGCTGTTAGCCCGAAAGTGACAAGAAAGACCCTGGGATTGGAGACTATGCCTGTGTGTGCTGAAGGACTCACAAGACTGAGAGGAAAATGGGGTGATACTAATAGTAATAACCACGAATAGTAATGATCACTGTCTCCATCCATTCCCACGGGCTCCAAGGTCACTGTGAAGTGCCCACATCTTTCTGAGAATTCCCCAGGCTTGGCTGACAGTCACACCCCTGCTCTGCCAGATACCCCCACTCTCTGCTTCTTCTCAGGAGACATCGCAATCCCTCAGGAGAGCCGCTGTGATGGTACTGCTGGGTCCCCAGGCCCCACCACCTCCTATCACAACCCACATGCTAAAGGACTCACTCTACAGGAGCTGGACTTGGTCTGCTCCCAGGAGGAGAATGCCCTGGCCCCTTTGTGCTACTCTCCATGTGGGGTGCCCAAGCAGGACTGCACATGTACCAGTGCCTTGTGGAGATTTTAGTCAAACAGGCCCCTGAGCTCCATGGGGCTTAGACATGTACCCTACAGGGCCTAGGCCAATTGCCAGAGTCAACAGACTATTCTCAGGATCAGTGCTGGACCTAGCTGGACTCTGCCCTCCTGGTAAGTTCTGTCCCCAGGGATTCCTCAGTTCCTACCAAACAGGTTCCTGCAAAGTGTTCACAAATTTGCCAATAAGTGCCACGTGTTTCTTAACATCCTTTTAAGCTCAAACTGAGACTTTCCTCCAAACTGCTTTCCTCCCTTTTTAATCCAGCATATAATTCTGAACTTTTTTTTAACCTTCACCTCGGGATATGTTTATTGATGAGAGAGAGAGAGGGGGAGAGAGAGAAAGAGAGAGAAAGAGAGAGAGAGAGAGAGAGAGAGAGAGAGAGAGAGAGAGAGAGAGAGAGAAATATCCATGTGAGAAACATCGATCAGTTGCCTTCCCTCCACGCCCCTGACTGGGATCGAACCCCCAACCTGGGTTTGCGCCCTGACCAGGTATCCAACCGACAACCTTTCAGTGCACCAGGTGATGCGCCAGGCAACTGAGCCACACCAGCCAGAGCAATACTGAACTTTTATTTAAAAAAAAAAAAAAATAGACTGGAATCTCTGTAATGGTGTGTGCCTCTATTCAAAGTGTGAATGTGTTCTACATACGGAAGATCAGAGAAGTCACATAACGCTCCGCAGGTCTCACACATACTAGTAAGCAAAGCCGGATTCCCATCAAGCCTGTCTCTAACAAGTATACCAGAGCTCCCCGTTCGGGCCCTGCCAGGGACAGTATTAGGCTGAAGGGAGAGGGACACAGGCCTCGGTCGCTCCTCCCACCACTCACACAACCTACTTATAAGAAAAAGAGGCGAAACCTGGCGTCGACTTAGGAACCACAGCTGGTCACCCGGAGCTCTTTTCCTACCTCCGCCTTCCTGGGCCCCCACGGGAGACGCTGGCCCCCAGCTGGGCTTTGAACTTAGCGGCAGGCCGGGCAACAAAAGCCCGAGGATAGCTAGTCAGAGCGTCCCTGGCCACGCCCACCCTTCGCCTCGCGCCCCTGGCCCCGCCCTCCAGACCCCTGGCCCCCGGCCACGCCCCGCCCCAGCCAGGTCAGTCTCGACAGTCGCCATCCGCGCAAAGCCGCCATTTCTTGTCCAACCGTGAGCGCCTCAGGTCAGTGCAGCGGGGTTGCCCGGGTCTTCCCTGGGACCTGGTCCTGATCTGTCAGAGCCGAGCAGAGAACGCAGGTTTGGGCCCCAGCCGACGGGCCTGGGTCCGCTGCGGCCTGGGACCTCCAGGGCAGACGCCCAGACTCTTGGACGCTGCAGAGCGGTTGCCGGGCAACGGTGCCCGCGGCCCGGGGTCCGCGAGTCGCTGGGCTCCCTCCGGCTCAGTCCCCGCGGGCCGCGGCTCCTGCTGAGTGAGACTTGGACGCCAAACGCATCACCCAGCCCAGGCCTCGTGCCGAGTGGGTGCCTCGCACAGCTGTACACCCCCCTGGACCCTGCCCTAGGAGCAGAGAGTCGGCGTCTGCCCTGGAAGCTGTCAGCCTACCCTCCGTCCCTCCTAACCTTGGGCAGTTAACGCACGTAACTGGGCCTCAGTTCCCTGGGGGTCTGAAATGTTAGAACTTGGGAAGAACCCTAGTTCTTTTATTTAAGCCGCACACTCCACTCCTGTTTAATAGATAAGGGTGCCTCGCATTTGCCACTGATGGCTTATCCGGAGCTTTACTTTAATCCCCAGGATTGCCCTCATGGTTTGTATTATCATTTGCATTGGATGAATGAGGACTGAGGCTCAGAGAGGTTGTGCATTTAGCTGAGGTCACACAGCTTGTAGTAGTAACTGGTGAATAAGTAAGTCGCAGCTTGTTTGTGGCAGATTTCAAATCCCCAGTTACAGGTGCATTATACGACTACTAAACCTAGTTGTCAATCAGAATCACCGGGAGAGTGTTTAATAGGAGACATTTCTGGGTACTGTCCCAGGTTTACTGACCAAGCAAGGAGCTCTGGCGCTAAGGCTGAGGAATCTGTATATTTAACAAGTTTTTGGATGATTTTTATGGTCCGTGGATGAACCTTTGGGAAACACTGGGTACGCCATGCACCTTTTCACTCAGAAACAACTGTGCGGTAATAAATCTAGCATGCCCGGAGAAGAGAAGTCACTGGTGCATGGCACCATCAAATTCTAATCCCTTCTGCCAATCTGTAGTTCCTCTCCACTCATCAGAAACAAGCCAGATTATATTTTAAACAGTTTTGGACATTTAGATGCAGATTGTCCCACCTCTGGTTACTCAGCCAGGTCCAAGCTTCTGGCTGAGCCAGTCTGTCATGATCAGAGTTAAGCATTAGCACCTTCCTCCATCTCTGGATGCCTGCCGACTGCCCTCCTCCTGGTCTCCTTGCCACCAGGTTCAGCATCACAGAGGTTGATACTGGCTTTGGAGGAACATTTTGCAGAGTCGTTTCTGCAGTGGAGGGAGGCTCGGAAGCTTTCTGGAGGTATCACCACAAATAGTGAGTGTCCCTTGGCCTTAAGAGCAGTCAAGTGGAATTGTCCTGCTGTTATCATTCATGACATTTATAAACACAGATTTGTCTTAAAAATAATCGCTTGGCTCTTAGTCCTAGAAGGCTAATGAACCTGACAAATTCTGTTTAGTTTTTCATTATTATTAATTGTCATCATTGACTCTGCCTTCCTCAGGAATTCTGGTTCACAATGGCTGATGAACAAGAGAAAGACTTGGAGAAATTTCTGAAAAATGTGGATGAAATCAGTAAGTACCAGTGAATCATAAACAAATTAAATCCTACTTTAGAAAGGTGGAGTGACTAAAAAGAAATGATTCAGTTTTTCCTGGGTTGCCTGACAGGTTTATGACTTAAGAAAAAATGTGACAGAGATTAAACAGAAAGGGTATTGAGAAAGAAGTAATATTAGAGCCTGGAGGATTTTCTGGCTGTTCATTGGTATCAGAGAAGCTGGTAACATTCTATGGGAATTCAGGCAGACAGCCATATTTTGCCTTTCCCATATTTTGTCCCCTTCATGTAGAATCAGGTCACAAGGAACTTCTGTTTCCCCATGGCCTATGAGCCTAGCTGTTCCCTCGAGATCACTCAGGTGCCCTGATGATCAGTCTGGGACCCCTCTTGTTTTTAGAGTAGAATTATTTCTGTTTTTGAGCCACAGAGGCTTTCCCTTACGATCGGTGAAATTACATCGATGGCTGATGGTTAGCGTATCCTGTCTTTCTCTAGGCAAGAGAACCTCCTTCCCCAGCTAAGGCAGTGGGACCTGATCCCACAGACCACATTCAAGAGATTCCAAAGCAGTCAGTTCCTATTCACACTTCAGGGAACTTGTCTGAGGATAGAAATAGGCAAACAAACAAACTTACAAATCCAGTAGGAACGTGTTGAAATAAGCCATAGAACCTGCCGGAAGCAGGTGCCAAAGAATAAAATAGTTTTAAAAATAGTTTGGGTAACTTGATAAATGATATATTCATAATGCATTCTTTGTGTTTATCATGGGCCTCTCCTCTGCCCATCCCTAAATGTTGTGCTGTGGACTTCTGGCCTTGGCCCACTGCTCATCTTTCTCTTCAAGTGATCTAAAAGCACCTGGTGTTAACTACCCCGTTTGCTGATGGCCCTCACATCTCAATTGCCACCCAGCTCTCGTTTCTGAGTCGACTGCCATACCCGCTATGTACCCCACAAACACTGCAAACTTACTGCTTCCAAAGTTGTTATATCTTCCCTCTGTCTTCCTCTCAGATAAAACCAGTGTCTCCTACCTTCACTTTCATTCTGGTCTCAGTAGGCAGAAATTTACAAGTCACATGGTACTCCTCCCATCTCTCAGCCCTGAATCAGCCACCAAGTTTGGCTTCTTCAGCTCTATCCTCCCCAACCTTCCCTTTGTTCTGATACTCTTACTCAGACTGTTTCAACAACCTCTGATTGTTTTTCCTGCCTCCAGGCTTACACTCCCCACAGAGTAATGTATCTAAATTGCATATCTGATCCAGACACTTCTCTGCTTGGATTCTCTCCACAGTCACAATACATTTCAAGTTCTCATAAGGACTTGAAGGCCTCCCATGACCTCTCCTTACCTCTGGTCTCTGCCTAACTCACACTTGTGCAGCAACAAAATGCTTTCAGTTCTTTAAACATATCCTAATGGTTCATACTCTGTGTGATGTCTTTGTCATTCCCTCTGCCTCCACATCTTTCTTTGCCTGGCTAACTTTCATTCATACTCAAAGTTCCTTCGGATACTTCCAGGATCAAACCCACAACCCAGGCATGTGCCCTGACCGGAATTGAAACCTCCTGGTTCATAAGTAGATGCTCAACCACTGAGCCACACCCACTGGGCTACATTCAGTACAATTTAGATAAAAATCCTAAATGAGTTTTGTTTAGAATTTAACAAGCTGATTCCAGAGTTCACATGGAAGATCAAAGAGCTAAGAATAATCCTATATAATAAAACCCTACTATGCAAATCAACCCAGCGGCAGAACAAGCGGTCGCTGTGATGCGCACTGACCATCAGGGACAGATGCTCAATGCAGAAAGCTGCACCCTGGTGATCACTGTGCTCCCACAGGAGGAGCGCTGCTCAGCCAGAAGCCGGGCTCATGGCTGGCGAGCGAAGCAACGGTGGTGGGAGCCTCTCCCACCTCCGAGGCAGCGCTAAGGCTGTCCGTGGGACATCCCCCAAGGGCTCCTGGACTAAGAGGGCGCAGGCCAGGCTGAGGGACCCGCCCTGAGTGCACGAATTTCGTGCACTGGGCCTCTAGTCAAGAAATAAATAAAAATATAATCAAGACAATGTTGCAGAAAAATTAGAAGGTGGGATAGCTCATGTTACTAGATGGTCAAGATTTATAATAAGGCGATAGTAATTATGCATGGAAGTTTGGTGCTGGAAAAGGTGAGCAATCCAGTAGAGTGGATTGAAGAGCCTAGAGCAGATTCATATATGTAACAGGGGTGGCACAACACATCAGTGGGGAAGGTGGCAACCTTTTAACAAATAGTGCTGGTGCCCTACACAAAGTCAACTCCAGATGGATTAAATACCTTAATGAGAAAAACAAAACTTAAAACTTTTAGAAGACAATGCAAGGTAGTACATTTGTAACCTTAAAATACACAAAACATTCTCTTCAATTCTCTTTTGAAAAACAGATGAAAACACGAAGCATACCCAAAGACAAAATGTTCACAAATACCTATAATCAGTTCAGAATATATAAAGAAATCATAATAAGAAAAAGACAAACAACCCAGTAGAAAATTGGCCAAGAATAGGAGCAGGCAGTGTTAGGATTTGAGCCGGCGACTCAGCCTGTGAAAGAGTTCACTACTAAAAGAACAGATATAGAGAGGAGGTTTATTTTGCTTTCTCTGAAGGGAAAGGGCCAGTGCATTGCTAATCAATACAGAGGCTGGTAATAAACAGGGGCTGCTCTTTTAAAGGGTAATGGCTGCTGTTGCTAGGTGACAAGGAAGGGAGGGAGATTGGAGGCTGAGAGGGAGGCTGCTGTCCTAGGGAGGTGTCTTATCAGTATTTTTCTCAAGCCTGTAAAACATGCTTAGAGCAAAAGTTATGAAGAGTTCAAAAGAGGCTTGTTTGAAGAGGAGGGGGAAAGGGAACTTTCTACTAATTATTCCTGAGTTGTAAAAACAGCATGGAGGAGGGGTATGCAAGAATATAGCCTTGAGCCCTAGCTGGTTTGGCTCAGGGGATAGAGCCTAGGCTTGTGGACTGAAGGGTCACAGGTTCGATTCCAATCAAGGGCACATGCCTGGGTTGCAGGCTTAATCCCCAGTAGGGGATGCGCAGGAGGCAGCCCATCAATGATTCTCTCTCATTGATGTTTCTATCTCTCTCTCCCTCTCCCTTCCTCTCTAAAAATCAATAAAATATATTTTTAAAAAAGAATATAGCTTTGAGAGTAACTTGTCTTGCAGTTTGAACAGAGGGGCTGTTTGAACCACAGGAGCTAGCAGTCTCGGGGTTTAATTACCAGGTGCTTCTCATAAATTGTGGAAGGCCCCAGCAAAGAAAAAGAAGGCCTTTTTTTTTTTTTTCTATCCTAATAGGCAGTTCATAGAAAAGGAAATCCAAATGGCTTACACACTAATAAGAAGATTCCCAATCCCAATCATACGCAGGAAAATGCTAATGAAAATATTATAGAGATATTCTCATCTATGAGCATGGCGCAATTTAAAAGTTTGATAATGGCAAGTGTGAGAAAGGAAGTAGAACCATGGGAACTTGTGTAGACTGCTTGTAGGAGTAGCAATTGCTACAGCAATATCCTGAAAAATATCTTGCCTATGTGCACAAGGAAATATGTACACAGGTGTTCAATTTAGCATTTCTGTAGTAAAAAATTAAATTTCAAAACACCTGGATGTTTTTCAGTAAGAGAATGGATTAACTATGGTTTATACATAGATTTAAATGAATCAACTGGAACTATCTGTAAATTGCAAAAGAATGCACATTTTATGAAACCATTTATTTAAGATGATTAAATACACATACATATGTAACAGTGAAAAATGCTCAGTCTCTGATTCTCTCTTAATTCTAGCCTGCATTGTTCCCATAGCCTTCAGGCAAATAGCTCCTGTTATAGATATGCTAATCATTAGAGGAATTCTGCTTGAGCCTAGAGTTTTTGGAAGAACAGCCCCTTGCCCTGAGGTACCTCTCCTGAAGAGGTGGGGAAATATACTATATAATAAAGAGGGAATATGCAAATTGACCATCACTCCGTCACAAAGATGGCTGAAACCACAGCTGAGGCCAACTTCCCATAAGAAGCCTTAACAAGTAATCAACAGGGACCTGAGGCTATGCCCTCCCCCACCCCCATGGGGCTTGACTGGACCTCAGGCTGCGTCCCTCACCCAGCAGGGCTTGACAGGGGACCTCAAGGTGTGTTTCTCGTCCTGGTGCTGTGCTAGGGGACCTCAGGCTGCTCCCCCTGCCCCAGCACCAGGCTGGGGGACCTCAGGCCACACCCCCCACCAGGTGGGGCTTGACAGGGGACCTCAGGTCACACCCACCACTCCAGCACCTGGCCAGGGGACCTGAGGCTGCGCCCCCCTGCCTGGCTGGGCTTGACAGGGGACCTCAGGCCATGCCCCCCACCCAACAGGGCTTGATGGGACCTCAAGGTGCACCCCCAGTGCTGGGTTGGGGGAACTCAGGCTGCAACCCCGCCCAGCGGGGCTTGACCAGGGTCCTGAGCCTGCACCCTCCCTCCCGCCTGGTGGGGCTTGACAGGAGACCTTAGGCCATGCCCCCCACCTGGTGGGGCTTGATGGAGGACCTCAAGGCATGCCCTCCTGCCCCAGTCTGGGCTGGGGGACCTCAGGCCATGCCCCCCATCCTGGCACCGGGCCAGGGGACCTGAGGTTAAGCACCCTGCCCGGCAGGGCTTGACAAGGGTGGGACTGGCTGGGTCTGGATCTAGCCTAATCGGGGGTTGGGGGGGCAGCCGGGTCTGGGTCTCATGCGATTTTGAGGTGCATGTGGGTGTGCGGGGACTTGACCCTGGGTCCTGTGGTGTGCCCCAGACTCTGACAGGAGGAAGGTTTTCGTATACATTTCACTAATTTTCTTACATCTCTGACACTTCTATTATAGAGAAAGTGCAAATAGCAATATTAAATTATTTCCTCTAATTAATCCCCTTTTAATGTGCACGAATTTCATGCACCAGGTCACTAGTGTACAAAATAATGTCTGTTTATCAAAGATTTGTGGGAACCTCAAGACTGGACTCAGATCATCAGGGCCACAGAGAGATTTAGAGATTTTGTGCTCTTCCTCAGATCCCTGTGGTGCCCAGATGTCTGGGATCAGGATCCTCCTCCCACCCCACCCCACCCCCCTTGTTTTAAATGGAGCCTGAACTTTGGGCTTTGGGGAAGATGGGTTTGAGGAACCTGTAAGGACCCCATATTCTCAAGTGGGCATCTTCTCTGTCAATAAACCCTTCCTTACTCTGACATTTTGAATACTGGCCTTTTAAAGTGTAAGGCTGTGGGAACCACACCAGAGTCCCAGATGGTCAAGGCTAATTAGAGTGTGGAGTCCTTGTTGATATTATGCAGGATGGCCAAGGCCATTCTGAACATGGGAATCTTAATCAGAAATGTCCAAGGACTACACAGCTGGAAGGCCACGGTGATCTCACGTACGCTGTGCCCTTCTATAGACAAACAAGTGACCTGGTGCATGAAATTCATGCACATTAAAAGGGAATTAATTAGAGGAAATATTTTAATATTGCTATTTGCCCTTTCTCTATAATAGAAGTGTCAGAGATGAAAGAAAATTAGTAAAATGTATATGAAAATCTTCCTCCTGTCAGAGTCTGGGGCGTGCCACAGGAACCAAAGTCAAGTCCCCGCCCACCCATGTGACAGGAACCAGAGTCAAGTCCCCGCTCACTCAAAATCACGCAAGACCCAGACCTGGCTGGCCCCACCCCCATTGGGCTAGATCCAGACCTGGCCAGCCCCACCCCCATTGGGCTAGATCCAGACCTGGACGGCCCCACCATGCTGGGTGGGGGGCACAGCCTGAGGTCACCTGGCCCAGGTCAGGGCACACACCTTGAGTTCCCCGTCAAGCCCTGCCAGGTGGGGGGCACAGCCTGAGGTCCCCTGTCAAGCCCTGCATGGCGGAGAGCGTGGCCTCAGGTTCCCGGCCTGGCACCAGGGCATGGGGCGTGGCCTCAGGTCCCCCAGCCCAGTGTTGGGGCAGGGGGTGCAGCCTGAGGTCCCCCGTCAAGCCCTGCCAGGCAGGGGCACAGCCTGAGGTCCCCTAGCCTGGCCCAGGGGTGGGGGGCACCGCATGAGGTCCCCAGTCAAGCCCTGCTGGGTGGGGGGCACGGCCTGAGGTCCCCCATCAAGCCCCACCAGGCAGGGGGCGCAGCCTCAGGTCACTGCTGATTGCTCATTAAGGCTCCTTACGGGAACTCAGCCTCCGCTGTGGGCGCAGCCATCTTGTGTTATGGAATCCCTGCCTCTGCTGTGGGTGCAGCCATCTTGTGTTACAGAATCCCTGCCTCCGCTGTGGGTGCAGCCATCTTGACTGTTACAGTGTGATGGTCAATTTGCATATTCCTTCTTTATTAGGTAAGATGATTGATGTCATTGTTGGTAACTAGCCTTCTTTGTCTAAGGAGTATATACGTGTTTTTGATCAGCCAGTGAGCTAGGGAGAGGAGAGAGGCAGCAGGCACAGAGACTAAGAGCTTGTGGAGAGCTCAGAGATAGCTACCATGTGAAGCCAGTATAGGCAAGGGAAACAGGAGAAGCTGCTGAGCCAGAGACGCTGAAGAACTCAGGCAGAGAGCTCAGGTGCTGCTACGATGTAAGGTGGTGAGTTTAGAGGCAGTGTGCGGCTGCTCAGATAATAACTATGGGTACAGAGACTGCTATTACTGTGTGGGAAAGATATGTATTTACCAGCTGGTGTGCAGCTGCCTATAGGGGATTGCTGTGAAGAACTGTGTTGTCTGATAGCTACATGGCCACTGGCTTCTGCACCAAAGACTCATTCTTATATACCCACAACTTCTCATGACTTCTCCATCCAAGACCTGACATCCAAGAAGGTCCAGCCCTAGGCAGAGGGGCTTGGACCCAATGATTGTACAATGGGCAGGGTTTGAGAAGGAACCTGCCCTGGTACTTGGCATAATCGAGGAGAATTCAGAAGAATATATGGACTCAGAGCAACTCAGAGCAGCAGTACTGTGTGGTGCTCTTCTGTCTCTGACACGGGCACATGAACTAGTAGCACATACACTCTAATAGATCACGAAAATGGTCACAAGTTTCTTCCCATCTCTTGCATCTGGGTTGGCCATGTAACCTGCTTTGGCTAAAGGGATCTTTGTAAACATGACACAAGCAGAAGCTTAAAAAGTAGGTGTGCAGTAGGGCTTGCCCTCATGCCACTCTTAGAAACCCATGCCAGGAGATGAGAGACACTTTCCCTAGTTGCTCCCATTGTTCCACCCAGCAGCCAGCTGACATTCAGAAGAGAGCCACTTGGATGACTGACAGCTGGCCATGAACATGGATGAGCCCAGTGGAAACCAGAAGAACCAGCCTATTAAGCCTAGCCCAAATTGCTTAGAGAATTGTGAACTAAATAAAGCTAAATAAATGGTAGTTTGTTTTAAGCACTATGTTTTTGGGAGGGAAAGGGATACTTATTAACTTACAGATGGTGTGGGAACAAAAAAATGTCATTTATATTACTCTTTGTTTGAAATATTTAACAACTAAAAAAGGTAAAAAGTTAACTTGAAAAGTCTTTGGAAAATGAAGAAATAAGAACAGGAAAATGCCTTAGGATAGACTGAGAGTGTATAAATGGGAAGAAGCTGGTAGAATGGGAGAGGTTGAAAATATTGAGGAGAGGGCATAATTAATTGGTGATGCAAGGTTCCTGGTGCAAAACAGGATGGTGGTATGGTCAGCACAGGATGAGAGATTAGCTTCATTTGCAGGAGGGATACACTTTCTGTGCAGTGGGAAGGAGGGCGGGTTAGATGTGGGCACTCTGTAGTGGGTAGGAGAATGGATGGTGGTCCAGTTGAGTTAGGACTACCTCCCCCAGGCATCCATCTGTCTTTCTCTGTCAGTACTCAGCATCCCTGATAAAGGCTCAGAGAATTGAAGAGTTGGATTCATTTATAATTGGAGTTTTGCCTGGCAGGTGGGGTGGTGGCCAAGTGATGGACCATGGAACCTAAGCTGGGTGGGCAGTAAAGTGAAGACAGATAAGGGTAGGATTAAGGGCTATTGTTTAGTAATGTTAGAGCTGCCTTTATTTACCTATTTGTCTCCCACACAAGATTGTAAGCTCTTTAAAAATAAGGATCTTTTTAAATTATTAGTGTTATCTGTAGCATTCTGCATAATATATAACTCATAATAAGCTCTCCATAAATTGTTGAATTAAATAAATGCTTAAAATTCTGTTCCTTGAAGGCCATGGTTAAATTCATCTGCACCTTTTCCCAGGCAAAACAAATCCTGTTCTTAGGGTTGTTTTTTAATTGGTTCTAATAGCTCTAATTTTTGTTTTCTATTTAGAACCTTCTTTAAGAAATGGGTAGATATTGGTTAAATGGTATAAACTTCCAGTTGTAAGATGAATATATTTTGGAGACCTAATATACAGCATGATGACTATAGTTAACAATACTGTATTATATAGTTGAAAGTTACTAAGAGAGTAGATCTCAAATGTTCTCAGCACACACAAAAAAGGTAATTATATGAGGAGATGGATGTATTAACTAAGCTTATGGTAGAAATCATTTTACAATATGTATCAAATCATCATGTGTACACCTTTAATGTGCACCATGTTATATGCCAACTAGAGGCCCGGTGCACAAAATTGGTGCACAAGTAGGGTCCCTAGGCCTGGCTGGTGATCAGGGCTGATCAGGTTCCCCACCTCCCTGCCTCCTGCCTCGTGCTTCCCTCGCCACCGGCATGCCGCCATCGCTGGTTGCTCGCCATGTTCCTCACCACCCCCTGGTGGTCAGTGCATGTCATAGCAAGCGATCGATCTCCCGTTCTCCTGGTGTAAGTCCCAAAGGGACACTTTGCATGTTAGCCTTTTATATATATAGACTAGAGGGCCGGTGCATGAAATTCGTGCACAGGGAGCGGGGGGGTTCCTCAGCCCAGCCTGCACCCTCTCCAATCTGGGACCCCTCGAGGGATGTCTGACTGCCCACCAGGATCAGGCCTAAACGGGCAGTCAGACATCCCTCTCACAATCCAGGACTGCTGGCTCCCAAATGCTCGCCTGCCTGCCTTCCTGATTGCTCCTAACCATTTCTGCCTGCCAGCCTGATCACCCCCTAACCCAGGCATCCTCAAACTACATCCCACGGGCCACATGTGGCCCGCCGAGGACATTTATCCGGCCCGCCGGGTGCCACTGCCTGTCCTGCTTAGGAGCCGACTCATCCCGGGCCCGCAGTGCGCACAGGAATTTGTTCATAGTTTTTTTTTTTTTTTTTTTAAACTATAGTCCGGCCCTCCAATGGTCTGAGGGACAGTGAACTGGCCTCCTGTTTAAAAAGTTTGAGAACCCCTGCCCTAACCACTCCCCTGCCAGCCTGATTGATGCCTAACTGCTCCCTTGCCAGCCTGTTTGCCCCTAACTGCCCTCCCCTGCAGGCCTGGTCACCCCTAACTGCCCTCTCCTGCAGGCCTGGTACCCCCCAACTGCTCTCCCCTGCAGGCCTGGGTCCCCCCCAACTGCCCTTCCCTGCAGGACCGGTCACCCCCAACTTCTCTCCTCTGTCAGCCTGGTCACCCCTAACTGCCCTCCCCTGCAGGCTTGATCACCTCCAACTGTCCTCCCTTGCAGGCCTGGTCCCTCCCAACTGCCCTCCCCTGCTGGCCATCTTGTGGTGGCCATCTTGTGTCCACATGGGGGCAGGATCTTTGACCACATGGGGGCAGCCATCTTGTGTGTTGGAGTGATGGTCAATCTGCATATTACTCTTTTATTAGATAGGATAGAGGCCTGGTGCATGGGTGGGGGCCAGCTGGTTTGCCCTGAAGGGTGTCCTGGATCAGGGTGGGGGGTCCCTTGGGGCGTGGGGTGGCCTGGGCGAGGGGCCTATGGTGGTTTGCACACCGGCCACGCCCCCCGGTGACCCAAGCTGAGGCCCTGGTATCTGGGATTTATTTATCTTCTATGATTGAAACTTTGTAGCCTTAAGCAGAGGCCAAGGCAGGCCAGGGCTGCAAAAGCTTGGCTTCCTCCATCGCCAGGGGCAACCCTAGCCTCCTGCTATCTCCAGCTCCGTGGTTGCTGCCATTTTTGTTGGGATTTATTTATCTTCTATAATTGAAACTTTGTAGCCTGGAGTGGAGGAGGCCTGGGCCGGCCAGGGTGTGCAGAAAGCTTGGCTTCCTCCATCGCCGGGGAAACCCAAGCCTCCTTCCTGCTCTCTCCGTGGCCACAGCCATCTTGGTTGGGTTAATTTGCATACTCGCTCCTGATTGGCTGGTGGATGTGGCTTGTGGGTGTAGTGGAATGATGGTTAATTTGCATATTACTCTTTTATTAGATAGGATTAGAGGCCCGCTGCATGAATTTGTGCATGGGTGGGGTCCTTTGGCCTGGCCAGCGATCAGGGCTGATCAGGGCCAGCCAGCCAAGGGGAGGGACCGCAGAGGTTGGCTGGCTGCAGGAGGTTGGCTGTGGGAGCACACTGACCACCAGGGGGAAGCTCCTGCATTGAATGTCTGCCCACTAGTGGTCAGTGCGCATCATAGCGACCAGTCAACTGGTCATTCAGTCGACCAGTCATAACGGTTGCTTAGGCATTATATATATAGATTGTATCTCAATAAAGCTGGAAAAATAAGAGTTCTCCCTATGCCTGTTCCACACTGTGCTTTCTAGTGAACAGTCTTTCCTATTGAAGACCTCGTTTGAATGATTCACGTCTGACTTGTTCTCTAGCCAGTTTAATCCAGGAGATGAATTCTGATGACCCAATTGTGCAAGAGAAAGCAATCCTTAAGACAGAAAAGAGACTACAGGTCACAGAGGAAGACCAAGACGAGGACGGATGCAGGACCACCTTGAACAAGACCACAATCAGCCCTCCACAAGCTTCTGGGAAGGTTGCCTTTTTCTATATATACCTCGGCACAGTGAAGGGTCTGTGCTGAGGCAGAGCTGGGAGTAGTTTAATCTCAGACTGTCTGCTGAGGCTGACAGTTTGTTTTTTTTCAGATTCACTAGATGTATTTTCCACAAGGAAGTATAAACTCTGATTTCTTTTCCTTGCTCCCTCTGGTCATCTTTAAACAGTCCTTTGGGTTTGTTAAAGGGAATGACCTAGTTTCCATGTGTAATTGCATACTTATTAGTCAGCGTTGTTTCTGAAATTTGTTTCTTTTTTTTTTTTATGATAACCTGTGGCCTGCAGAACGCAGATGAAATGAATGCAGGTAAGGGCGGCATCTCTCTTCCCAATGTGTATGACTTCTTTAGGATCAGTGTCTACTGACTGCAGCTTCCAGACCCTTAAGTCATAGCCTCTGGGTTTACAAACAACCCATGAGCAAAAACCTACTGGTCACCCAGTTCTGTGGCTTGTGGTCAAAGAGAACAGCTTGGAGCAGGGGTCCTCAAACTTTTTAAACAGGGGGCCAGTTCACTGTCCCTCAGACCGTTGGAGGGCCGAACTATAGTTTTAAAAAAAAACAACTATGAACAAATTCCTATGCGCACTGCGGGCCCGGGACAAGTTGGCTGCTAAGCAGGACAGGCAGCGGCACCCGGCAGGCGGATAAATGTCCTCGGCGGGCCACATGTGGCCCGCGGGCCGTAGTTTGAGGACCCCTGGCTTGGAGGCTTCTCTCTTTTCTCCGCCCAATCTTTTGTGTGAACTGAATTCAGCTGTTCTGTATCTTCCAGTTTATACTCAGCTGCTCAGGGGATCAGAGCGTTTTTGTTGCTCAGCTCAGAAGCTCATTATGCTAAATAGAACAAAAAAGTCAGTCTTCAGGGGAAAAACTCTTTTTAAAGCCATAATTCAAATTTGAAGCATAGACATAGCCATCATGTATAATAATACATGACACAGATTACCATGTCAACTTAAGATGATTTCATTTTAGTTATGTGTGTGCGCATGTGTGTGTGCCTACATGTATATGCATGAGAGTGTGGCTCTAAGGCCTTAAAGTAGCTTTCTTCAAATGTGAGATAAAGAACTGATTATAGTATTGGATTTTTCTTTTTAATATTTTAAATTACTCTGCTGTCAGAGGCCTTCTTGGCATCTGTGGAGAAGGATGCAAAGGAACGAGCCAAGAGAAGAAAGGAAAACAGAGCCTTAGCGGATGGTAATTGTCAGCCTTTGCTTTTCCATAGCTGGAATGATTTGTGCTAGAATCAGTCTATCTGCTGATGTTTGAGGGCATCAGGACTCCCAGTGGGTGGGTTCAGATGGACCTCAGCAGAGGGACCTGACCAGGCAGAAACTATTGGTGGCCTGTCTCCTGACCTGATGCAGCAAACAGGGAGCAGGAGATAGCTGTCGGTCAGCCTCCAGAGTCCAATCTGTTTCCTAAGCATGTGGGCGGACTTGGCACGTCAGATTGAGCAGTGCTAAGTGGCACTGGGAACATAGGGAGGCATGGGAGTGAGGTACACTGGCTAGCCTGAGGCATAGATGAAGAAGTAAAAAAGAAAAATGAAACTAGAAAATAAAGATATGAGAAGGGAGAGAAGAAATGAAAAGAAAGACAAGTTGCGTGTGTGGGGGGAACGCACGTGACAGAATGCTTTCAGCGATGACTTTATACTACCCAGTGGCACGTGAGCTGCAGACTGAATGATAGCATATTCGCTAGAAAATTCATGGTTTGACCCTTTTTATGACATTGGATGTGTATACTTGGTCTTTGTGGCAAGCTTGGAATGGTTCTCAGCCCTGAGGCAGGAACATTTACTTTTTCTGAGAAGCTACTTAGAAGATTTGGGGTGAATTTGGAGAAAGAAATCCTTAATGAAGCCAATCCTGAACTATCTGCAGAGAGACACAAGTCTCCGTTGGATGGATATAAGCTGTGCCCTTCAGAGTGCAGTCGGAAATCAGGGGAGTAAAATCTGAAAGTATTTTGCAGTGTGTAGAGAGCTCAACTGTATGACTTATTCTCATAGCCCTCAAAGGAAAAGGGAATGAGGCATTTGTCAGAGGCGATTACCAGACGGCCATCCTCTGCTACAGTGAGGGTTTGGAGAAGCTGAAGGACATGAAGGTGCTGTACACCAACCGAGCCCAGGTCAGTGAGCCACGCGGGTCCATGGGGTTTTCTCAGCAACAGAGTCGAGAACCTTGTGAAATCTGAGAAAGATGAGCCTGGATGGTATCCATGACAACTGGCTCTGTTTGGGGTGTGGGAAAAGCTGACTTGTATGGAGCATTTGCCAATTTCCACCATGTGAATACTCTTCACCATGTTCCAATTTCAAGCTACCAACTTGAAATCATTGGAGGAGGGCTTGGGAAGAATCCTCTGTAATCAATTTTTTCCATATAAGTCAACTCTAGTGCATCGCTGGTGGTAACCAGGCACTTTCCATGTGTGTAAGGGAGAAAACTAGTAGCATGAAATGACCTGTGAGACCTTGGGATTCTGCCACCATGGGCTGTCCAGCCTCCAGTTTAATGGTAGTCTAAACTTCCAAGGGCTGCTCTCCTGTTAATTTCTTACCCATTGTATCCATCCCTCTTTGATTAAGATTCCGTAACTGGGGTTAACTGGACAACTGATGGGTCTAGAGCAGTGATTCCCAACCTTTTTTTGGTCATGCCCCACCTAAAATCCTGATCCCACCCACCCCCCATGACATATAATTCTTATTCAAAAAATGAACTCCTATTCATGTGGAGGAAGCCTAAAAGGCTATTAAGTTGGTCTAAACAAGCTTCCAAAGAACATGGCATCTATGAAAGAGAAAAATAAAAGAACCAAAAGACAGTTGAAGTACTGAGGAAGAAATCACTAAGAAATTGTTTTAAAAATAATATGAAGTGACATGAAAAAGTAGCAAATAAAGTTTCAAAACATAGTAGAGAACTGAAATGCATAAATATGTCACAATATATATTTACTAGTGGCCCGGTGCATGAAATTCGTGCACATTAAAAGGGGATTAATTAGAGGAAATAATATTGCTATTTGCCTTTTCTCTGTAATAGAAGTGTGAGGGATGAAAGAAAATTAGTAAAATGTATATGAAAACTTTCCTCCTGTCAGAGTCTGGGGCGCACCACGGGACCCAGAGTCAAGTCCCCACCTGCCCACATGCACCTCAAAATCGTCTGAGACCCAGACCCAGAGCCCCCCCTCCCCCGATTGGGCTAGATCCAGACCCGGCCAGTCCCACCCTTGTCAAGCCCCGCCGGGCAGGGGTCGTAGCCTCAGGTCCCCTGACCCGGCACCAGGATGGGGGAGTGTGGCCTGAGGTCCCCCAGCCCAGACCAGGGAGGGGGGGCATGCCTTGAGGTCCCCTGTCAAGCCCCACCAGGTGGGGGACATGGCCTGAGATCCCCTGTCAAGCCCTGCCAGGCGGGGGGGGGGGCACAGCCTCAGGTCCCCCGTCAAGCCCCACTGGCAGGGGGGTGCAGCCTCAGGTCCCCCATCAAGCCCCGCTGGGTGGGGAGCACAGCCTGAGGTCCCCTGTCAAGCCCTGCCAGGCAGGGGGGCGCATCCTCAGGTCCCCTGGCCTGGTGCTGGGGCGAGGGGTGCAGCTTGAGGTCCACCGGCCTGGTGCCGGCGTGAGGGTGCAGCCTGAAGTCCCCTGTCAAGCCCCACCTGGTAGGGGGCATGGCCTGAGGTCCCCCAGCCTAGCACTGGGGCGGGGGGAGCAGCCTGAGTTCCCCTGGCTGTGTGCCGGGGTGGGGGGTGTGGCCTGAAGTCCCCTGTCAAGCCCTGCTAGGTGGGGGAGCGCAGCCTGAGGTCCCCTGTCAAGCCCCACAGGGGCGGGGGAGGGCCTAGCCCAGCGGTGGGCAAACTACGGCCCGCGAGCCGGATCCGGCCTGTTCGGCTGTTCTATCCGGCCCGCGGAGCCGAAAGAGCAGAGGGTTCTCTTGCTCTCCCCTCCGCTCCTTTACTTTGAATTTATATTAGTTCACACAAACACTCCATCCATGCTTTTGTTCCGGCCCTCCGGTCCAGTTTAAGAACCCATTGTGGCCCTCGAGTCAAAAAGTTTGCCCACCCCTGGCCTAGCCTCAGGTCCCTGCTGATTGCTCGTTAAGGCTCCTTATGGGAACTTGGCCTCAGCTGTGGGTGCAGCCATCTTTGTGATGGAGTGATAGTCAATTTGCATATTCCCTCTTTATTAGATAGGATATACTGTATATGAGACCCCTAGAACAGTGATTGGCAAACTGGGGCTCGCGAGCCACATTCGGCTCGTGAGCCATGGTTTGCTGCTCTGTTGACTAATGAGTTTGCCCACCACTGCTAAGGCATTACCCTTACCCAGAAGTTTTGACTTCAGATTAAAGACATTAGTACATTATTAAATTGTTTTTTAAGTGTTTTTCCCTAAGGCAGTGGTCGGCAAACTCATTAGTCAACAGAGTGGCAAACCACAGCTCGTGAGCCACATGTGGCTCGTGAGCCGCATTTTGCCGACCACTGCCCTAGAACCATAAGAAATGCAGAAAATTCACTGTTAATAACTCATTCTCGAATTTCCCCCCATTAAAAATCAAATTGCCCTCCTGTGGGACATGTGCCCCACATTGGGAACCACTGGCCTAGAGCCAATTGTGAGTTTCTGAAATCCCTTAATACATCAGTTTTATATCATAGACTAGAGGCCCGGCACACAAAATTCATGTGTGGGTACAGTCCCTAAGCCTGGCCTGTGAACAGGGCCATCTTCCCCGGCTGCCTGCAGCCGACCCCACCCCCTGCCTCCACCCACCCCCAGTTCCCCATTCACCATTGGGTGATTGGTGCCTGATAACTGGGGGAAGGAACTGAGAGGTCAGCTGTTCCTGCCTGCTCCCCAGCCCTGCCCCCAGGGCAGGTCACCCTCTGTGTGGGGGGCGATTGGCAAGGCATGGCATTGGCTTGGCACCGCCCGCATCCCCCGCCACCCAACCCCGGTTCCCCGTTCACCATCAGACCATCAAATGATCAGAGCTTGCCAGCCAGGGAAAGGGACCAAGAGGTTGTCAGTGCACCTCATAGTGACTGGTCCAGCCATCGTTCTGGTTGTTCTGCCATTAGGGTCAATTTGCATATTACCCTTTTATTACATTGGACTAGAGGCCCGGTGCACAAAATTTGTGCAGGGGACGGGGGTGTCCCTCAGCCCAGCCTGCACCCTCTCCAATCTGGGACCCCTCGAGGGATGTCCGGCTGTCCGTTTGGGCCCGATCCGGACAGCCCTCTCACAATCCAGGACTGCTGGCTCCCAAATGCTCGCCTGCCTGCCTTCCTGATTGCCCCTAACCACTTCTGCCTGCCAGCCTGATCACCCCCTAACCACTCCCCTGCCAGCATGATTGATGCCTAACTGATCCCCTGCCAGCCTGTTTGCCCCTAACTGCCCTCCCCTGCAGGCCTGGTCACCCCTAACTGCCCTCCCCTTCAGCCCTGGTCCCTCCCAACTGCTCTCCCCTGCAGGCCTGGGTCCCTCCCAACTGCCTTTCCCTGCAGGCCTGGTCGCCCCAACTTCCCTCCTCTGCTGGCTTGGTCACCCCTAACTGCCCTCCCCTGCTGGCCTGATTGCCCACAACTGCCCTCCCTTGCAGGCCTGGTCCCTCCCAACTGCCCTTCCCTGCTGGCCATCTTGTGTCCACATGGGGGCAGGATCTTTGACCACATGGGGACAGCCATCTTGTATGTTGGAGTGATGGTCAATCTGCATATTACTCTTTTATTAGATAGGATACAGGCCTGGTGCACAGGTGGGGGCCAGCTGATTTGCCCTGAAGGGTGTCCTGGATCAGGGTGGGGGTTCCCTTTGGGTGTGGGGCGGCCTGGGTGAGGGGCCTGTGGTGGTTTGCAGGCTGGCCACGCCCCCTGGCAACCCAAGCAGAGGCCCTGGTATCTGGGATTTGTTTATCTTCTATAATTGAAACTTTGTAGCATTGAGTGGAGGCCTGGGCTGGCAAGGGCAGGCAGAAATCTTGGCTTCCTCCATTGCCTGGGAAACCCAAGCCTCCCTCCTGCTCTCTGTGGCTGCAGCCATCTTGGTTGGGTTTATTTGCATATTCCCTCCTGATTGGCTGGTGGGCATGGCTTGTGGGTGTACCGGAGGTACGGTCAATTTGCATATTACTCTTTTATTAGATAGGATAGAGGCTTAGTGCACAGGTGAGGGCCGGCTGGCCTGTCCTGATGGGGGCCCCAGCGGGGTGGAGGGGTCCCCTCTGGGGGGCGGGGTCGGCCCAGGCAAGGGGCCGCAGGCTGTTTGCAGGCTGGCTACGCCCCCCGATCGGGGTGGGGGTCCCTGCTGGGGGGCGGAGCCAGCCAGCACGAGGGGCTGGTAGTTCTGGTCTCTGGTTGTTGTGGTCTTTTCACTGTTTTGGTTGCTGGGCTTTTATTATATCGGACTAGAGGCCTGGTGCACGACATTCGTGCACGGGGGGAGGTCCCCTCAGCCAAGCCTGCACCCTATTCAATCCAGGACCCCTTGGGGGATGTCCAACTGCCGGTTTAGGCCCGATCCCAGGAATCGGGCCTAAACTGGCACTAGGACATCCCTCTCACAATCTGGGACCACTGGCTCCTAACTGCTCACTTGCCTGCCTGGCTGATCGCCCTTAACTGCCCCCCCTGCCAGCCTGACCACCCCTAACTGTCTCTACCTGCCAGCCTGATTGCCCCTCACTGCCCCCCTGCCAGCCTGGTCACCCCCAACTGCCCCTCCCCCCCCGCCAACCTGTTCGCCCCCAGCTGCCCCCTCCCTGCCAGCCTGGTCACCCCTAACTGCCCCACCCCACCAACCTGGTCGCCCCAACTACACCCCCCACTGGCCTGGTCACCCCCAACTGCCCCCCTTGCTGGTCTGGTTGCCCCATGCAACCTGCTATTCGGTCATTTGGTCATCCCTCACTAACCCTCCTGCCAGCCTGGTTGCCCCACACAGCCTGCTGTTCAGTCATTTGGTCATCCCTCACTAACCTCCCTGCCGGCCTGGTCGCCCCATGCAACCTGCTGTTCGGTCGTTACTCTGACAGTGTCCTGGACAATTTGCATATTCCTCTATTATTAGTATATATGGGCTCCGTTTCCTGGAATTCCATGTAAAAACTGTCACCCAGATGTTTATTATCTACAAGTTAAAAAAGGGACAAGGTGGGTAGTTCTCAGTTGAAACAAAATGTTACCTGTGACCTTATCTTGAAAAGCACCTGAGTCTGTGTGTGGTAGAACCCTCTGTTGCTCAGACCTGGAAAACTGGCAGCTTCCTGGGCGTGACTATCCAATGATCAGTGTCTGTCAGCAGGACCCGTGTGAAATGCGCTGAGGCTGTGTCATTACAAGAGGAAGAGCCTACATCAGCTCTAGTTTCTGTAACTCGAGATTAAGGATGCCTTGCTGTGTGTGCTGAGGAAGAGTGGTGCAAGCAAGACCTCTGTGGTTCTTAAAATGTGGAAAAGCAAAAGGGAACGGGGAAGTTATAGGGTGTTGACTCCATGCTTGAAGGCCAAAGGTTTGGGAAGTACAAGTGATTTAATGATAAATAAACCCAAACTCATTAGCTCAGCAGTTTAGACTCGCGTTGAGATGACATTTACCTAGTCCCATTGGTGGAGAAATTGTTATAAAGAAATGATTGATGAATAAAATATCTAAGGGTTGACTTAGCATTTAGTGTACATTTTATCACCCTAATAAGATCATACATTTTTTTAGGGCAAAAACTGCCATACATTTTCCCCCCAATGCTTTATTTATAACAGATGTTCAATAAATTCGTTGCAGTTACATAAGACTGGAGGCATAATAAGTCAATTTAAGGGAATTAAGTGTCTGTTGCCATTTCAAAAGAAACATTTAAATGCAAACAATTAATATAATAATTATAGTTCCTTTTTATTTATCCCTAAATTCGTCTCTGAAACATTTACCTACGAATGCTTATTCAGTCTTGTTACTCTGAAGTTATTTGAAAGCAATAAAATTGAATTGCTTTGAAACTGTTATGTAATTCAGATTTATATCTAATTCAGATGGTCTATACCCTGATTCATCTAAATTAGTTACATTTTTACTGTACTCAAGTTTAAGCAGCACTTTGATTAGTTCTGGAGAATCACATAAGAATGACTATAGATGAAAATAAGTAAATGCACCAAAAGCTGTGGTGAAACAGTTCCTCCCAGCTTCCCAAAGAGAATGCTTACTTGGAGACAAATAAATGCAAATGTACTGCCTGGTATTAAAAATCATTTGAGTCATTGATTGTTTTTAAGATGCCTCCCCTGTTCGCATGTAATATCAGAAAACACGTCATAAGGACCCTGTCAGTTTCCGCTTGCTAGAGAGAAACTGACCCTTTCATTGCTTTGTTTTCCTCCTGGAGCTAATGTTATGATCAATGGATTGCTGGTGTCATTTAGATAAATCATTTGGAAAAAGCAGATCTTAAAATGTGGAATAGCAAAAGGGAGTGGGGAAGTTATAGGGTATTGAATCAAACTTTAAAAAGAACAAAAGAAAAGAAAAAGTAAAAGGCTGAAGCCCATGCAGACCTTTCCGAGTCTATGTTTCCTGAATAGCAGTGTCATGACATCATGGCTACAGTTGTCTTCAAGAATGCTAGTTTCCAACTCACATCCTCTGCCTTTCAAATGCAACCCAAACCCTGAGGAGAGGATGGTGCCCTATAGAACAGAAAGCTCAGGGTCAGAGTCCTCCAACTTCAGTTAGTACACAATCCAAGTTAATGAAAGCCCCCTGTAGCAGCTTCCTGCAGGAATTCATTAGCTGGCTGCTGCCGGCTCCCTCCTCACGTTGGTTGAATGCTGGCATTTCCCATGAGTTATGACCCCGACCATCAGCTTTAGGTATCTCATCAGCTTTATTGTAAGAATGTCACAGTGCCCTGGTGCAAACCTCCACGGAGTGTTGGCTCTACTAGTGGTGACCTAAGGGACTCTGCAAAGCCACTCATCCCCCTGGTGCCTGGCTTTCCTGTCTTATAACGGGGTGATCATTGCTGCTTTTTAGGGAACTGTGCAGAAGAAGAATGCTTAGCGACCGAGTGCATCTTGATGAGAATTAACAGACCACCTGTTGTGTCCAGTAATTAGGACAGAGGGCCCATAGCCACTGTGCTGGCTGTTAATCATCCTTTCATTTGTTTACATGCCACTAGCTCTTTGAAACTATGGGTGAACTAAATCGGTTTAGTTTGAATGGACCACAGATCTCTGAGTCCATTCTTGATTTTCCGGATTTCCCTTAATTCTAGAGGATCCCAAGAGCACTAGGGTTCATGGTGAGGGTCTAACTCTTAAACATCTTCCCTTTTCCTGTATCTCTTCTTGCTATGCTCATGAGAAAAGATAAACTTTATCTTTTTCTAGTAACAGTCTTATTGAAATACTAGAGGTCCGATGCACAAAATTAGTGCAAGAGTAGGCCTTCCTTCCCCTGGCTGCCGGCACTGTCTTCCCTCTGGCACCCAGGACCCAGGCTTCCCTCCAGCTGCCGGCATGTACCCAAGACTCGGGCTTCCCTCTGGCTGCTGGCAGGCACCCGGGACCCGGGCTTCCCTTGCAGCCCCAGCTTTGTCCAGAAGGTCATCCAGAAGGATGTCCAGTCTAATTAGCATATTTTGCTTTTATTATAGACTTTTATTCTCATCAAGATGCCCGGTGCACGACTGGTGGGGTGCAGGGATTAAGCCAAAATCAGCTCTCTGATATCCCCAAGGGGTCCCGGATTGCGAGAGGGTACAGGCCAGGCCAAGGGACCCCACCGGTATATGATCAGGGCCAAGGAGGGACCGCGGGAGGGCTCCAGGGCATATCTGGCCCATCTCGCCCAGTCCTGATCGGCCATATCCCAGCAGCAAGCTAACCTACCAGTCGGAACATCTACCCTGTGGTGATCAGTGTGTATCATAGCGACTGGTCAAACGGTCCAACTGTCAGACACTTGGCATATTAGGCTTTTATATCTATATATATAAAAGACTAATATGCAAAGTGTCCCCTTGGGCGTTTGACCGGGAGAACAGGAGCTCAATCACTCACTATGATGTGTGCTGACCACCAGGGAATGGTGCAGAACATGACAGGTGACCAGAGGCGGCAGCAGGGTGCTGAGGGAGTGAGGAAAGGAGGAGGCGGGAAGTCGGGGGGAACTATGTGGTGGAGGTGCACGGGTGGCAAGGGAAGGAGGAGGCAGGGAGGCAGGGAGCCTGATCAGCCTTGATCGCCAGCCAGGCCTAGGGACCCTACCCATACACGAATTTTTTGCACTGGGCCTCTAGTATATAGATAAGTGGCATACAGTTCACTTTAAAGTGTACATTTCAGTGGTTTTTAGTATATTCAGAGTTGTGCAACCAGCACCACAGTCAATTTTAGAACATTTTCATTATCCCAAAAAGAAACCCTTTAAGCAGCTCACCCCTACCCCCATTTCTTTTCTCCTCCATCCCCAGCCCTAAGCAACCACTAGGCTATAGTAAGTCCAGTTTCTGCAGCTTTGAGCAAAATGACGTGTAAGGAAACCAGTTTTACCTGAGGCTAGTTGATATACATGAGTTAACTTCCTACTGGCATCTCACCAACATAATAACAAAATGGTGTTGAACAAAACTATGTTATTCAAGGACTTGCTGTACCTTCTATCTTCTATACATCTGATAACTCTGGGCATTTCATATAAGTGAAATCATATAATATTTTACCTATTGTGTCTGGCTTCTTTTATTTAACATACTAATGGCCCGGTGCACGAAATTCATGCACATTAAAAGGGAATTAGACAAAATATTTTAATATTGCTGTTTTCTCTTTCTCTATAATAGAAGTGTCAGAGATGAAAGAAATTTAGTAAAATGTATATGAAAATCTTCTTCCTGTCAGAGTCTGGGGCGCGCTGCAGGACCCAGAGTCAAGTCTCCACCCACCCATGTGCACCTCAAAATTGCGCAAGACCCAGACCAGGCCGGCCCCACCATCCTCAAACCCCGCCAGGCGGGGGGGTGCAGCCTCAGGTCCCCTGGCCTGGCACCAGGCAGGGGGCACAGCCTCAGGTCCCCCCTCAAGCCCTGCCAGGTGGAGGGGTGCAGCCTCAGGTTCCCCGCCCCGGCCCAGCACCACACAGCCACAGGTTCCTACTGATCACTCCTTATAGCTTGTTACGGGAACCCTGCCTCCACTATGGGTGCAGCCATCTTGTGATGGCGTTATGACTTGAGAGTCAATTTGCATATTACCTCTTTATTATATAGGATTGATTTCAAGGTTCATCCATGTTGTATTATGGATCAGTACTTGATTCCTTGTTATTGATGAACTAACTAGAGGCCCAGTGCACAAAATTTGTGCACAGGTACGATCCCTAGGCCTGGCCTGCGATCAGGGCCATCTTCCCCAGATGCCTGCAGCTGGCCCTGCCCCCAACCACCCCCAGGTCCCCATTCGCCATCAGGTGATCAGTGCCTGACAGCTGGGGGAAGGGACCGAGAGGTCAGCTGTTCCTGCCCACTCGCTGGCCCCGTCCCTGCCGCAGGTGGCCATCAGGCAATCAGAGCCTGCTGGCCAGGGAAAGGGACCAAGAGGTGGTCAGTGCACCTCATAGTGACTGGTCTAGTGGTCATTCTGGTCGTTCTGTTGTTAGGGTCAATTTGCATATTACCCTTTTATTATATAGGATTATTATATAGGATAGAGGCCTAGTGCACAGGTGGGGGCCAACTGGCCTGCCCTGAAGAGGGCAGGGCCAGTCAGGGTGAGGGGCTGTGGGGTTTATAGGCCAGCCCCGCCCCTGATCAGGGTGGGGGTCCCCACTGAGGGTGGGGCTGGCCTGGGCGAGGGGCCATGGGCAATTTGCAGGCCGGCCACACCCCTGGCTTTGTCAGAAAGGACGTTCAGAAGACATCCAGTCCATCCAGTTTCATTAGCATATTACCCTTTTATTAGTATAGACCTGTGGCCCAATGCACAGATTCATGCACCAGTGGTGTCCCTCGGCGTGGCCTGCGGGGATCGGGCCAAAACCGGCAATCCAACGCCACCTGCCGCTCCTGCCTGCCACTCCCGCTCATCCCGGCTCTGCTGTGCCTGCTGTGGCTCGCGCCCAGTCAGTCCCGATAGGGAGAGGCTCACACCGCCGTAGTGGCACTTGCCAGCCATGAGCCCTGCATCTGGCACCCGTCAGTCAGCTGAGTGGCACTCCCACTGTGGGAGTGCACTGACCACCAGGGGACAGCTCCTGCATTGAGCATCTGCCCCCTGGTGGTCAGTGTGCATCATAGTGACTGGTCTACCGGTTGTTTGGTCGCTTAGGCTTTTATATACTATACAGATAATATACCATCGTATGGCTATTCCACATTTTATTTATCCATCAGTTGATGGGCATTTTAATTGTTTCTACTTTTTGACTATTGTGAATAGTGCTGCTGTGAACATTTGTGTACAAGTTTTTCCATGAACTTATGTTTGCTGTCCTCCTGGGATCATACGGTAACTGTATGTTTTATCTTTTGAGGAACTGCTAGACCGTCTTTCAAAGTAGTTGTACCATCTTACATTCCTACCAGCTGTGTATGAGGGCTCTGATTTTTTTACACTTTCACCAACACTTGTTATTATCTTTGTTATTACCTTCATCATTTCATAAAGCTGTCCTCTCCTGTTTTGCTCATCGCTCCTCTTCCTGTCCCTGCAGCTCTAGCAATGGTAATTAATGGCTGTCCACTGTTGCTAGCCTGGGTTCTGTAACATTCCTATTGGTTTCCCTAAGTCCTGCCCTCACCTTGTACATAGTCCCTTTATTAAACTCTCCTCATTATCATGTTAGCATGATGATAGCCATCTGTTATGTGCTGGGACCCTGAGTGATGTGAGCAAGGACCAGTTACTTCTCATAACCATTGGACTCCGCTTTCTGTGTTAGCGAAAGACTGCTTGCTACGGAGTTGTATGTGAACAGCAGCTATCTGTCATTACAGGCTTATATAAAACTTGGGGACTACCAGAAGGCACTAGTGGACTGTGACTGGGCTCTGAAGGTAAGAAGGTGCTTCCTTTTCCACAGGGTGGAGTGGGATTGGTTTGGGCCAGAGGCTTCAATCCTGAAGTGAGTAAAAGGCATCTGCCAATGTGTGGTGGTGGGCAAGGGTAGAGATACTGCCATCAGAGCCTCAGTTTCCTCGCCTAGAAAACAGCTAGAATAGCATTGTCTTGAGGGTTAGGACAATGTACATAAAATACCTACTCTTAGTAAGTGTTCCAGAGAGGCTGATGTTTATATTGGTTTTCCAGTGTTCAGTGCAGTGGGCATCCTCAGCTGTTGTGTCAGCAGACACGTTGCTTCCCATGACGGTGGTCATGCCTCCTCCTTTCTCTCCAGCCAGTGGGAGCTTGCTTCCGCAGCACCATTCTTCACCATCGGTCTGTGCTTTTCCCTCCAGCCCTAAGCATTTGGAAATGTATGCCAGCATCCTCTCTTTGTAGCGGATTAATCAGAAGAAAGAATTCCTGTTGTTCAGCCTGGATGCTAGTCAGGTAGTAGCATAATACTGTGCTTGGCATTTCCTCCAAAATCTGCCAAAATAGACAATAAAAGGTGGGGACTATTAGGGAAAATATTGGAAGGGCTTTTAAAAGATAAATGTCATGAGCACCTCTTAGAGACATTATTTCAGATACTAAATAGTTAAATAGCCCTTAATCCATATTCCCCTAAATTACTCTGTCATGGGGGCTTTAAACAACCAAGACCAGTGCTTCTCATACTTCCTCGCCAACATGCTGCCAACGGAATGAGCATGAGCCCCTGGAGGGTCTAGAGGCAGAGAGCATTAAATTGCTTTTTGGAGATGTTTTTAATCTTAAAAATCCGTGTGAATTTTGCATTGCACTCCATACAATTTATCTGTATGTCTTAATGTATTCATATTATTTTAAATAACAAAATCAAGCACAATTGAAGTGCCAGGAGAACGTACCAGACTTATCTTGGGACTTGATTCCCTGAACAGCATCCTGACCGCAGCTGAATGGGCACATTGCCCAAGCAGGAGCACACTGTGCTGCCGTGTGCTGGCCACACACCGTGCTTCCTGTTGCGAGGTAGGCCAGGAGACGGGAGTAGAGTGCAAGTTCACCTTTGCTACGGTTTATGAAACTTCAGGAATCCTCCCAAGCCCTTAATCCATATTCCCCTAAATTACTCTGTCATGGGGGCTTTAAATTCTGTGTGCTTGACTTCTTCCTCCCCTAGAGCATGTGGTAGCGACTCGGCCATGTGGGGCCCCATAGCTCCAGCACAGGCCACCAGCCTGCTTTGTCACTCCACTGGGTCATGATTCTTTTCCTACCATCATCTGTAAGAGAAGAGAGATGTCCTAACAATTAGAGCAAAACCCAGCATTGGCTGCTTGCTGGCCTTGAGCTGTCGCATTTGAGCCTCACGTCATTCTATTCTATTGTCTTCAGTACCACTGTTATCCTTATTTTTCTGGCATGGAAATTGGGCCTCTGAGATTAGTGAAGTAACCTGCACAGGACCACACAGCGGATGTCGGTCTAACAGTACACTGTGCTCTGAACCATCTACCAAAACGCCTCTTCACAAGAACTTTGAACCCACAGCCCCTGGCCAGGGGTCTCACTCCCTTCTGTGGAAGAAATGGCATCGCCTCTTGGGGCTCCCAGGAATATCTTTTCTGATCTGAAAAGAACCAAAGCGGTAGTCACACTGTCTCGGACTCAGGATAATACACTGGTCTTATCCCAAATGTTGATCAAAACACAATGTAATTAACAGTGACACCCAGGCTAGAGCCGGCCCAGCAGAGCTGACATTAGAAGATGCTGACACTCAGCAGCCAGCCTTGTTAAAGGCCCAGCAAGGCTTCCAGTTGAAGAGTTGGGGTAAACATTTGGAGGAATGGAGAAAAATGTAAAGGGGTTCTGAAACCTAACAGTGGTTAGCACTACATCAAAGCCGTGAACTAAAAAGCTTCACTCTCTTTAAAAGCACTGCATCAATAGTGAAGGCCAGTGCGCTCCACTACTAATAGTATTAGTACATGCATGCCGGGTGAGTGTTTCTGCCAGGTCTGAATTGGCAGAGACAGGCCCAGGATGATATTTCAAGACTTACGTTCCTTGTCAGGGAAGATCAGGTAGCAAAGCCGGTTTTAGTTGGGGTCAGACTGTTGCTCTCTCAGCAGAACACTTCCTGCACAATAAAGCTCGTCTTCCTCACAGTAAACATGTCTTCCTACAATAAAACTCGTCTTCCTCCAAGGCAGGATTCCCTGCAAGGGGATATGAGCTCCCCCAAGATCATCCCTGTGATGCTCCACACATGATCGAAGCAGGAGGAGAAAATCCACTAGTAGCCCTTCGCTCAGTGAATGAGGAAGGTGTCCCAGCGACACTCCTTCCCGGTGACCCACAGTGGGCATGGGCCAGGCACTGGTCCTCTGGTTGTGACGGTTCTGTGGACATGTGGCTCTCATGAGCAGGGTGCTGCAGCTCCGCTTTCCCTTGGCCACGCCTTTCCCACTTCCTCAACCCCACCCTCTCAGTCCTTCAGGGTTCAGTCCTCAAAGCTCCTGTTTCCGCTCACGGTTCAACTCTCATCTCTGCAAGTGGGTCTCAGACCTACTTCCCCAGTGTGCGCCTCCCGGCTCCAGGGCTGCATGTCTCTGCCTCCTGCCAATTTCATCTGTTGGGCAGCATCTGAAACAAACTCTTCATCTTCCCTTCAGCCTACTAATGGCATATGATGTTTTCCAGACATAGGCATCCCAAAACTTTTGACATGACATTCTCCTTCCCTTAGCACTTATGGTTGGCTGATGCCGCTTTGACAGAGCTCTGGTATCTGCACTTTTCCTTTCACTCCCACTGTCACTAGGACATCAGATGTTAGCCCTCCTAAGTGATTGTTCTGGTCTCCTCCCTTATCTCCCTGCCTTTCCATCTGGTCAGTTCCGCCTCCAGACCAACTCTTCAACCACAGCCATGGATCAGTCATCCTCCTCGAGCCCAGCATTCAAGGCCTCCATGTGGAGACACTGTCTAGCTGACTCCCAGCCTAGTCTCCCCTCTGTCAGCACCTGCTCCAAGTTTTAGACTGTCCACTGCAGCTCCCTGTACTCTCTGACCTCAACCTTGCTCATCCCATTCCCTTCATCCTCTCTTCACCTCTCTGTACATTCAGGATCTAGCTCAGGTCCATCCTCCTGTGCTGCCCTTTGTTAGACTGTTTCTTCAGAGTACATCGCCTTCTACTGAGCTGCTAGAGCACTTTTCTGAAGGAGATTTGGCATCATTTTTGAGCCTTTGGTGCCTGGAATCAAATGGCCAGATTTTAAGTCCCAGCTCTTCCACTTGGCATCTATGTGACCTTTAACCCTTAGTTTCCTCATTTGTAAAATGAGGATAATAACTATATGTCATAGAGCTGTTTTAAAGTTTGTATGAAATAATTTATATGAACCATATGGAAGGGACTGTATGCAAATGCACTATTAGTACTATTATTACTGCCATTCACTCAGCAACAAGTCAGAAAACTATATTATGAAAATTCATGCCTCTATAAAGGGCTCTCCAATAACAATTATTGTTACCTCTTCTATTGTTATTTCACTTTTCTTTACATTTTTATCTCTTGTCCTGAAATGGGTTGCTATTGTAACTACAGCAGCAGCCTCAGATACCATCTCATGGGCACCATACTAGTGTTTGACAAGCATTTCCCCCTCACAACAACAGAGAGAGAGAGAGAGAGAGAGAGAGAGAGAGAGAGAGAGAGAGAGAGAGAGAGACTGTCTATAATTACCTTCATTTTCCACATGAGGACAATGAGCATCAGGAAAGTCAGGGGGCCTGGTCAACATCCCACTTCTGGTGAAAGCCACCCCAGGGGTTCACCCCAGACGTTTTAGACCCTGAGCCTCACTCTTTTTTTTTTTTTTTAATGTCTTTTTGTTTGCATGTTTTCTTGAGAGCCTCACTCTTAACCTCTTTAAATCTGACCCAGCCCAATGCCTTGTACATAAAGGGGATTCAATTACTTAATTAGGTGTTTTAAATGGCAGTTTATGTCTTTGTGCCACTCATTCCCTCTGGAATAATAATTAGGAGCAGGCAGGGGCAGGGCCCCTGTGCAAATAGTTGAGTCTCAGCCTCAGGTGTCAGTCCTGCCTTTTGAAGGGGGCATTCCTCCTGACCTTCAGTGATAAAAGGATAAGGTCCCGGTGTATGTACTGTGGTTAATTTCAGGGAAGGAACTTCCCAGGCCTAGATATAATGATAACCTCTGCTGCTTACACGGAATAAAGTGTCCTCTCATCTAACAAACCAGTTGTTCTCAGGCCTGGCTGCATTTACGTCACCTGGAAACTTTTAAAAAAATATTGATGCCTGAGCCCACCCCAAAGTACAGTGTAATTGATGTGGGGTTCAGCCTGGCCGATAGCCGTTTTATAAGTGTCCCAGGCAATTCCTATGTCCGGCCAAGCCCAGGAGCTCTTCCAAATAAGGTTTCTGGTTTCTTTCCTGACCGAGTGTCATTAAATGGAAATGCAAACTGACGGGCATCATTAATCAGTTTGCTAGAGAACTTTCTCATGTATCCTGGCTCCTTGCAGGCATCAGTTAGCTTGGTCCCAGATGCATGGGAGAGGGTTAGTTGTCCACTCTGGGAGCTGTCCTGAGAACAGAGCCTGGCCTCAACGGTTAGCTGGGCAGTCAGGGGGTGCCGGTGACCCCAACCTTCTGAGGCGTCTGACTAGTCATTCTCTTTCATGCAGTGTGATGAAAAATGCACAAAAGCTTATTTCCACATGGGCAAAGCCCACCTGGCTCTGAAGAACTACAGTGTGGTAAGTTCCTAAAAGAATGTAAGTGGCAGGTTTGATCGCAGCGATGCTTCCGATGGTCTGGAGGAGAACCTTGTTCCTCCAAGTTGATTAAATATTAACCCACCTCTTAGTATTTTCCAGGGTAAATCTTAAGCTCTTAGAGTAGGGAAGGATGTTAAGGGTCTTCTAGGGCAGCCCATGCTGTAGGAACCCCTCTGCAATATCTCACGGGTGTTCAGCCCTGGAGGAAGCATCTCTGGAGAGAAAGACAAAGGGAAAAAATGAAAACAAAAGGCACTTGTAACCTTATCACACAAAAGTAATCATGTTGGTATATCTTCACAATTTGCTGGTTTTTAGTAGATTCACAAGAGTTGTGAAACGATCACTACAATAAATTTTAGAATATTTGTTTCACTTCCCCCAAAGGCCCTATATTCAATAGCAGTCACTCCCTTTCGCTCCACCCACACCTCGGCCCTAGACAACCACTAATCTACTTCTGTCTCTATGCATTTGCCTAATCTAGGCTCTTCATCTAAGTAGAATTATACAGTATGTGGCCTTTTGTGGCTGGCCTCTTCGAGTTAGCATAATGTTTGCAAGGGTCATCCAAGCTGTGGTATCAGCACTTCATTCCTTTTATTGCTGAATATCCCATTGTATGGAGAGACCACACTGTAATGGGTTGTTTCCATTTGGGGCTATTGTGAACATCCATGTACAAGTTTTTGTGTGACATTTGATTACAATCCTCTTGATCAGCAGTTGCCAACCTTTCAGACCTCACGGACCACCGATTGGCGACTGCTATAAACAATACCTAGGAGGGAACTGCTGAGTCACATGATAACTGTTTAACTGTGGAAGAACTGCCCAGTGTTTTCCAAAGTGGAAAACACTTGATTCCCACCAGCAGTGTATGGTTTCAATTTCTCCACATCCTGGAGAAGTAAAAATACTTGTTGTTATCTGTCTTTTTTTATTATAGCCATCCTACTGGGTGTGAAATGGTATCTCATTGTGGTCTTGCATTTCCCTGATTTCTAATGATGTTGAGTATTTTTTTCATGTGCTTACTGGCCACTTGCTTATTTTCTTTGGAGAGATGTCTCTTCAGATCCTTTGCCATATTTATATTATGGATACAAGTCCCTTATCAAAAAACTTATTGGCAAATATTTCTATCACTCTTTGTGTTGTCTTTTCACTTTCTTGATGGTGTCCTTTGTGGTACAAAATTTTTCAATTTTTTAAAAAAGATATTTTTATTGATTTCAGAGAGGCAGGGAGAGGGAGTGAGAGATGGAAACATCAATGATGAGAGAGAATCATAGGTCGGCTGCCTCCTGCATGCCCCCCATTGGGGTTTGAGCCCACAACCGGGCATGTGCCCCGACCAGGAATCGAACTGTGACTTCCTGGTTCATAGGTCGATGCTAAACTACTGAGCCACAACTGCCGGGCAAAATTTTTAAATTTTGATGAAGTTTACCTATATTTTTTTGTTGTTGCTTTTGGTGTCATTGCCTAATCTAATATTTACTCCTATGTTTTCTTCTAAACATTTTGTGGCTTTAGCTCTTAAATTTAGATCTATGATCCAGTTTGAGTTGATTTTTGCATATGGTATGAGGAAGGGATCCAGCTTCACGCTTTTATATGTGCATATCCAATCATCCCAGCACCATCTTTTTGAAAAGACTATTCTGTCTACCACTCAATGATTTTGGCACCCTTGTCAAAAATCAGTTTATCATAAATGAATGGGTTTATTTCTGGACCCTCAATTTTATTCCATAGATCTATGTGTCTTTTCTTGTGCCTATACCACATTATCTTGATTCCTCTAGCTTTGTAGTAAATTTTGAAATTGGGAAACAGTCTTCTAACTTTGCTCTGCCTCTTCAAGATTATTTTAGCTATTTTGGGTCCCTTAATTACCAACAAATTTCAGAATCAGCTTGTTAATTTCCTCAAAGAAGCCAGGTGGACTTTTGATGGAGACAGCAGTGAATCTATAAATCAATTTGGGGAGTATTGCCATCTTAACAATAGTAAGTCTTTCAATCCATGAACATGGAATGTCTTTCCATTATAAGATACTAGTGACCCAGTGCATGGATTTGTGCACAATGAAAGGAAATTAATTAGAATGTGGCCGGTGGGGTGGGACTGGGCGAGACAGGCCAGACACACCTATAGCCAATCTCCCACAATCCCTCCCCAGTGTCTGCGGAGTGAGTGGGGTCCCTCCGGCAGGTGGGGTCCCTTGACCTGGCCTGCGGGGATTGGGTCGAAATCAGCTCTCCAACATCCCTTGAGGGGTCCCAGAGTACAAGAGGGCACTCTGCAAAGTTGCTGTTGTACAGGGTATGGAACGCAAATGCAAGTGTGCAGTAAATCAGATTTGGGGCCGACAGTGCCCAAGCAACAACATAACCCAGGGCCGAAGGTAAAATCACGCAGCCCCACAAGGAATTGGGTTCCCTCCTCTCTGGTTTTGTGGTGCATCACCCAAGAACTGCTGCTGCCAAGTCACTGCAGCTCGGCAGCTCCTGCATTGAGTGTCTGCCCCCTGGCAGTGTGTGTCATAGCGACTGGTTGGATGGTCTGACACTTAGCATATTAGCCTTTTATATAGATAGATTAGATTATTAAAGAAAATTATCTTTTAAAAAATATTTTCTTAGTTGCATCTTAATTATTACAATACAGTCTTAGTGTAATACTAGAGGCCCAGTGCACAAAATTCGTGCACGGGGTGGGGGAGGGTGCCTTCAGCCCAGCCTGCACCCTCTCGCAATCCGGGACCACTCAGGATATGTCCCGATCCCACAAGGATCCCTGTGGGATCGGGCCTAAACTGGCAGTCAGACATCTCTCTCACAGTCCGGGACCACTGGCTTCTGACTGCTCACCTGCCTGCCTGCCTGTTTGCCCCTAACCACTCGCCTGCCTGCTTCATTGACCTTAACTGCTTGCCTGCCTACCTGATCACCCCTAACCATTCTGCCTGCCTGCCTCATCACCCCTAACCACTCACCTGCCTGCCTGCCTGATTGCCCCTAACCACTTGCCTGCCTACCTGATCACCCCTAATTGCTCTCCTGCCTGCCTGATCACCCCTAGCTGCCTCTGCCTCAGCCCGTACTCCAGCAGCTTCATCTGGAATGACGCCCGGAATGATGCCCAGTCTAATTAGCATATTACGCTTTTATTATTATAGAAGGTTAATAATAGAGAAGAAAAAAAAGAAAATGTTAATTTCCCCTTCTCTACCAAATTTTATTCACTCATTTATTCATTTAATTATTTCACTCAGCAAATATGTATTGCATGCTTTCTATGTTCTAGGTACTGTCCTAGACAACAAGAATACAGCAATGAAGAAAACAAAAATCTTTGACTTAATAAGCTCATATTTTTAAAGTAGAGGTGGCCAGGAGACAGAAACCAAATAAGTAGATGTGTGGTGTGTTGGGTAGTGATAGTGTTATTGAAAAACGTAACCAGGAAGCAGCAAAGGTGTAGAGTGGTCAGGAAGAACCTTTCTAAAGGAAAGGAGGTAGTGAAGTAAAGAAGTGGATATATAAGTGGGGGAGTGGGCCAGGTGAAGAGATAGCCAGAATGGAGCAAGCAAGGAGAAGAGTGTTAAGAGATGAGGTCAGGCAGGTGATGGGGTGGGTGGGTGGGGGCCTGGTCCCCTAGGGCCTTGCAGGCTTTGGGGGGATCTTGGGTTTTACTTTGAGTGAGCTGGGAACCATTAGAATGTTTTCAGTAAAGGAGTGAAATGATCTGATTCATGTTTTAATGGCTCACTCTGCTATATTTGAGCTATTAAGTTGAGACTATATTTTGGCATGGTAATAAAGAACAGAACCAGTAATAAGGCTTTTGCAACAAATTATCCAAGTGAGGTGATGATGGTTTGTACCGGCTTGGTGATGATGGAGGTGATGAGAAGTGATGGGATTCTGGACGTATCGACAGGGAAGCAAGCATGAATTGCTGATAGATTAGATCTAGGGTTAGAAAGAAGTTGGGTTCAGTATCACTGTCCTAGTCCTTTGGGGCTGCTGTACCATAGACCGGGTAGCTTAAACCACAGACACTTATTTTTCACAGTCTGGAGTCTGGGAAGTCCAAGATCAAGACACCGCAGATTTGGTCTGCTTCATAGTTCAGAGCCAGCCAGAGAGTGAGCGAGCTCTCTGGGGTCTCTTTAGTAAGGACACTAATCTCGTTCTTGAGAGCCCTATCTTCATGACCTAATCACCTCCCACAGGCCCCACCTCCTAAGACATCCCCTTGAGGGTTTAGGTTTGAACATATGAATTTTTAGGGACACAAACATTTAGCCCATAGCAGTTACCGTGTTTGATGTGTATCCTCTATCCTGTGACACATTCTTTACTAACGTGATTTTTCTTCAGTTTATTTCTTAATCCTAATCTTCTAAACAAGCCTTGAGTCTTCAAGAGAGCTCAGAACTGTTTTGTGTTGTTTTTCCTGTGCTTTTTCTCTTGGTGCCCTCTGGACAGTTCTTGAAATTCCTGAGGACAGTACTGCCCTAAACCCAGCATCATGCCTCATGAACTAGAATCTTCCTTTTTCCAAAAACTTTCTGTCCAACACTTTACTCAGTGAGGGCCCCTCATTCAAGCTTTCAAGCTGACTCTATCTGCCCGGCTCTTTGCAGCCCTGTATCTTTAAGTAGGCATCTCTCGTTTTCTGTTCCCAATCTCTGTCAACAATGTCTCCAACTTTGTTTATTTCCTGACTCCCTTGGGCATATCTGACAGGCAGCCTCCTATTCTCACTCAGTGCAAATATCATATCTAAATTTCGTATTTACCCAGCCAGACATGATCCACAAGGATTTAGGAATGGAAATTTTCCATCACAGGCCATATGACAGCACTACTTTTTAAAAATAAATTTTGAAATAATACCCATTGCTTTGTAGACCCAGAGAAGCCTTAAAAAAAATGTCAGATGCATACTGTATTCACATGCCTGCATCTTGTGCTGGGAGCAGGAGGGACAAGAGGAAATAATGAAGCCAAGTCCTGTGATACCCAGTGTCTTTCTTATAATCACCTTTACCCGCTACCCACTTATCAAGGTCTTAATGTGTTTTTTTCCAGTCTAGAGAGTGTTTTCAGAAGATCTTAGAAATAAACCCCCAGCTGCAGACACAGGTGAAAGGTGAGAACGTTCCTGCTGATGGCCTGACCTCTGCTCTGGCCCTCGGCTGCCTTCGTGCCTTCTCTACTTGGCTGCAAAGCCCTGCCCTGCCTGCATCCCATCCTCTGTGTTAACAGGCTGCCTGCGCCTCTCTCCTCTGTTCTCCAACTCAGATCATTGCCTTCCTCCTTTGTACACATCCCCCTTTAGAGCCTTCTAGATAGGGAATTCTGTTTTGCATCCCCAAGATGTTTAAGGTTCTGGGTGCATACTGTACACTATTCCTAAAATTCTCCTTGCTGAAGATGAGTTTGTTATTTTAATGCATATGCCTCTCAGCGCCCCATCCTCACGGAGGTCACTCCTGTGTGGTAGCATCTATGCCAGGGTTGTTTTGTTTTCCTTCTTATTTTGCTAGATTACCTGGATCAAGTGGATCTTCGGGAAAAGGCAAACCTCCAGGAGAAGGAAGCCCAGAAACTGCTGGACTCGGGAAAGAGCACAGCCGTGACGACCAGGCATCTCCTGGGGACTCTCTCCAAGCCTGGCCAGAACCCCTTGTTCTACGCGGGGGGCATTGAGATCCTGACGGAGATGATGGAGGACTGTAAGCCAGAGACATGTGGCCTCGTGAATGTTGTCGTGTAAAGGGGCAGAGTTTAGAGGTCAGAGACTCCCTTCCTTCCACAAATACTTACTGAAGACCTAAAGTAACGTAGGTGGTAAAGGGGGTGCACAAGAAATATTCCCCCACCCCAGCTCCATCCTCTCCTCAGGGCATGCATACACTCAACATCCATGCAATAAACACCACACATGTACAGTACAACACAAAACACACAGCATGCCTTCATTCCGTGAACACTTACTGACACCACACACACACACACACAGCATGTACACACAACACATCACACCATATACTTATATCCACATAACATATACTGCATATATTCACCCCTCACACATGCTTCACACTTCCTAAACATATCCACACACCCTTTGCATACCCCACACAATACCCCATATACACCCTAACCACCCTGTCTGACCCCACACATCTCCCCCCAACCATAGAGAAATGGATTACTGGTGAGGTTCACCCCAGTTATACTTAATGGTTGCTTAGGAGCTGTAAACAGTTTCAAAGCCACCATCGGCTCCCCTGCTGATGAGCACCACACTGTTCTCTTTCACTAGTCCCTGTGCGCAGCCCTCCCGGTCCCTGTATGCAGCCGTCCCAGTCACTGTACGCAGCCCTCCTGGTCCCTGTATGCAGCCATCCCAGTCACTGTATGCAGCCGTCCCGGTCCTGTATGCAGCCATCCCGGTCCCTGTACGCAGCGGTCCCAGTTCCTGTACGCAGCTGTCCCGGTCACTGTACGCAGAAGCTCCTCTTCTCAGCCGGCATGGTGACAGCAGGACAGCAGGCGGTTCAGGAGTCTGATGTGGGCTTCTCTGACATTGTTTTAGGCACAGAGCGAACTTTATTCAGAACACACAATGGATTCAGTATCATCAGTGGGAATGACGTCATAAGAAGGTAGGAATGTTTGTAAAGACAGCCAGCGTCAACGCAAGGAAAGACCAGCATTTCTCATGAAAGCGGACACTAATGACACAGGCAGAGACCTCACTGGATGAGCCCCACAGCAGTCACTGTCGGTGGCCCCTGGCTAGTGCAGAGGTGCTATGTGCGCCCTGGAGCCGGAGCCTCAGGCAGTTTTAATTATGCCACAGTGACTGCAGAGAAGGCCCCAGAACTTCCCAGGGTCTCTCCAAGCACTTCAGAGTCAGAGAAATGACTGCGCTGCTGGTTTCCCACCAGCTGCAAGATTGCTATTCTGTCCCTTTGGGAATTTTGCTGATCATGTCAGGAAATGAGATCAGCTGGGTCCGGCTACTCATATAATTTCATCTGAAGAAAGACCCATATGATAGGAGGAGGTTTGCTGAATTTATTTTTATTTTATTTTGTTTTTCAGTTATTCTAGTGCAGTGGTCGGCAAACTGCGGCTCGCAAGCCACATGCGGCTCTTTGGCCCCTTGAGTGTGGCTCTTCAACAAAATATCATGCCCTGGGCAAGTCTGTTTTGAAGAAGTGGCGTAAGAAGAAGTTTAAGTTTAAAAAATTTGGCTCTCAAAAGAAATTTCAATCGTTGTACTGTTGATATTTGGCTCCGTTGGCTAATGAGTTTGCCGACCACTGTTCTAGTGTAATTCCTGAGGCTTAGGATGCTACTGTGGGGTGGAGTCACCAGCACATGTTTGCCTGCATGAGGAGGCCCATGTACCCCTAAGTCAGCAGTCACCAACCTTTCGGACCTCATGGACCGTGGACCACTGGTTGGTCACCGCTGCCCTAAGTGGTGTGCTGGCCACCGTGCATAGGTCATATGTGACCTTGGCCCTTGGCCCCTGGCCTAGCACCCTTGCTGCCTCCCTTCCCCAACCCAGCCTGCAGCCTGGCCTCCTCAGCCTACATTCTTGTCTGGAGCTCTCAGTCCAGTGCCTCTCGGTCCTTTGGTCCTGGTGACCTGCAGCTCTGGATTATAGAATCACTTCTCAACCCCATATTGTAGGCCTGTTGGCGAAATGAAACCAGCTGAAAGGAAGATGAAGACTGAGTTCCAGTTTTGACATTGTTCGCCCTTGTCCATTCCAGGTGCTTTTCCATGGCGGGAAAAGATGCAGCGGAAGAGACCCTGTGTGTGTCTGTTCTCAGGCTATGGCAAGCCGTGTGCAGGGGGAATGGTAAGCTCAGCCCATCACACCTCATCACCCTTAACAACCATTAATGCAGGAGCTGCATGAGCAGGAAAGTTCGTTCCTCCAGAGGCGGGGCCCTGGAGACTCGATGTCTGGACCTTCCCTCAGAAAAAAAGCACATGGATCAGAATCAAGGCCTGTACCCAGTTATGTCCCCGGCACGCTTGCAGTGCTTCCCCATGGCCGAGGCCACTGTCAGTGTGATGAGTGGTCTCATCACCCGGGCATTTGCCCTGCTCTCTGCAGACTCATGCCCTCTGCCCATGTGTTGGCAGTGGGGTGGCAGAACTTGTTCTTTCCTGACTGCCTAAAAATACTGGGGTTTTTGTTGACCATGGGACCCAGTTCAGCATCATGAGCTTTACAGTCTGCTGAGGTTGACCAGCAGCCCCTGAACAACAGATGAACTGATTACTCAGACTGTGCAAGAGAGGGCTAATGGGCCCCGGCTTTAGTAGCCAGAGCAGCCTCCATTGCCTGCCTCGTTAGGCCTTTATTGGAATACTTATCTTTTTTTTTAAATAAATCTTTATACAGATTATTACAATTGTTTCTCCTTTTCCCCCCCATAGCTCCCCTCCACCCAGTTCCCACCCCACCTTCTGCCCTTACCTCCCCCACTCTGTCCTCATCCATAGGTGTATGATTTTTGTCCAATCTCTTCATGAACCCCCCATACCCCTTTCCCCCTGAGAATTATCAGTCCACTCCCTTTCTATGCCCCTGATTCTATTATATTCACCAGATTATTCTGTTCCTCAGGTTTTTAATTCACTTGATTTTTAGGTTCACTTGTTGAGAGATATGTATTTGTTGTTCATAATTTTTATCTTTACATTTTTCTTCTTCCTCTTCTTTAAGAATACCTTTCAGCATTTCATATAATACTGGTTTGGTGGTGATGAACTCCTTTAGCTTTTTCTTTTCTGTGAAGCTCTTTATCTGACCTTCAATTCTGAATGATAGCTTTGCTGGGTAGAGTAATCTTGGTTGTAGGTTCTTGCTATTCATCACATTGAAAATTTCTTGCCACTCCCGTCTGGCCTGCATAGTTTCTGTTGAGAAATCAACTGACAGTCGTATGGGTGCTCCCTTGTAGGTAATTAACTGTTTTTCTCTTGCTGCTTTTAATATTCTCTCTTTGTCTTTTGCTCTTGGCATTTTAATTATGATGTGTCTTGGTGTGGTCCTCTTTGGATTCCTTTTGTTTGGGGTTCTGTGTGCTTCCTGGACTTGTAAGTCTATTTCTTTCACCAGGTGGGGGAAGTTTTCACTCATTATTTCTTCAAATAGGTTTTCAGTATCTTGCTCTCTCTCTTCTTCTGGCACCCCCATAATTCTGATGTTGGTACGCTTGAAGTTGTCCCAGAGTCTTCTTACACTGTCTTCAACTTTTTGGTTTTTTTTTTTTTTGCTTTTTGCTTTTTCGGTTGAGTGTTTTTTGCTTCTTTGTATTTCAATTCTTTGACTTGATTCTTGTGTTCCTCTAGTCTGTTTTTGGGTCTCTGTATAATATTTTTTATTTCAGTCAGTGTATGTTTAATTTCTAGTTGGTCCTTTTTCATATCTTCGAGGGTCTCGTTATATTTATCGGACTTTTCTAGGATATTCTTGAAAAGCCTTATAAGCGTGGTTTTGAATTCTATATCCAGTCGTTTGTTTTCCTCCATTTCTTTCGTTTGTGATCTGTTTCTTTGACGCCGCATTTTCATTGCTTCCCTGAGTTGGTAGGGTAGATTTGTGTGCTAGGTGTCCTATATGGCCCAGTGGGTCGGCCTCCCCAGTTAACCTGAGGTGGACACTCCTGGTGCATCCCTTTGTGCACTGTGTGTACAGCCTTGTTGTAATTAAGTCTTGATTGTTGTTGGTATCACTGGGAGGAATTGACCTCCAGGCCAGTTGGCTGTAAGGATCAGCTGTGTCTACGCTGGGAGAAGTTCGGTGCTGGAGACAGCCTTATAGGATTAGACTTGCCAAATTGCAATAGCCTCTGTGCTCAGCTTGGATGGGGTGAAGTCTCAGGGCGGAGCAGACAGTCTTGGCTTCCCGTCAACTTTGCCCTTGCACGCACGCGCGCGCCTCCAGACCTCTGCCTTCCCTGGCTCCCGAGTCTCTGCCCGAGAGTCCAGACTCCCCCCACAAGAGCATGGGTCCCCAGGGGCTCGCCTGGAACTGAGGTTCAGTGCAGTCAGAACTGGGGCTCAGTGCAGTCAGGAGCTTCTGACTCCCTTCCCCTAGGGAAAGCCTGTGGCAACCTCTGCAGCCTTTGTGCACACTGGCATGCGCGCGCCTTCAGACCTCTGCCTTCCCCAGCTCCCGAGTCTCCACCCGAGAGTCCAGATTCCCCCTGTAAGAGCATGGGTCCCCAGGGGCTCGCCTGGAACTGGGGTTCAGTGCAGTTAGAATTGGGGTGCGGTCGGGGGCTTCCTTCCCCCTTCCGCCAGAGAAAGTCAGCCAGGCTCTCAGCCGCCCTTCCTCTCTGCGTGCACAAAGACCCTTTGCTGTACCTCCAATTCTCTGTGAGCTTTTCTCTTTCCTTCTAGTTGTAGAATTTTCACTCAGCCAGCTTTCCTGTGGTTCTGGATGGTGTCTGTTCTGTCTTTTAGTTGTAGTTTTGAAATTGCTGTGCGAGGCAGCAGTTTAGGTGCTTACCTATGCCGCCATCTTGGTTTCTCTGGAATATTTATCTTTAGATACAATCAGTAGGGTGAGTAATCTTGGGAGGACATGTGTTTACAATTGTCCGCTAGGCCAGTGGTTGGCAAACCACGGCTCACGAGCCACATGCAGCTCTTTAACCCCTTGAATGTGGCTCTTCCACAAAATACCACGTGCGGGTGCACACGTACAGTGCGATTGAAACTTCATGGCCCATGCGCAGAAGTTGGTTTACGGCCTGGGCGAGTCTATTTTGAAGAAGTGGCGTTAAAAGAAGTCGGGGTGTCGGTCAGTCGGGCGATGGCAGACGCGGCACAGGCGGGCCATGGGTTATGCAGCCCAGGGTGGGGAGGTGCGCGTAATTCATGCCCGAGTTGAGTGAGCCAGTCAGCAGTCACATTGTGCAGTGGTTAATGCTAGTCATGTCTGCAAATTGTGCACGGGTGACAAAAGTACCTACTCGAAGCATAAAGTTACCTGTATTTTTCCAACCAGCTGCAAATCCTACAGGTATTTTTGTCATCAATTTAAGAATTGTAATTATTTTGTGTTGGTGGCTTTATTAGCCTAATAAAGAGGGAATATGCTAATTAACCATCACTCCATCACAAAGATGGCTGCACCCACAGCTGAGGCCAACTTCCCATAAGGAGCCTTAAGCAATCAGCAGGGACCTGAGACTAGGCCAGGGGTGGGCAAACTTTTTGACTCAAGGGCCACAATGTGTTCTTAAACTGGACCGGAGGGCCGGAACAAAAGCATGGATGGAGTGTTTGTGTGAACTAATATAAATTCAAAGTAAAGGAGTGGAGGGGAGAGCAAGAGAACCGGATAGAACAGCCGGATCCGGCCTGCGGGCTGTAGTTTGCCCAAGGCTGGGCTACGCCCTCCCCCACCCCTGTGGGGCTTGACAGGGGACCTCAGGCCACCTTCCACACCCAGCAGGGCTTGACAGGGGACCTCAAGGTGCGCTTCCCATCCTGGTGCTGGGCTAGGGGACCTCAGGCTGCTCCCCCTGCCAGGTGGGGCTTGACAGGGGACTTCAGGCCACACCCCCTACCAGCAGTGCTTGACAGGGGACCTCAAGGTGCACTTCCCATCCTGGTGCTGGGATAGGGGACCTCAGGCTGCTCCCCCCACCCCAGCGCCAGGCCAGGGGACCTCAGGCCGTGCCCCCCAACTGGCAGAGCTTGACGGGGGACCTCAAGGTGCGCTTCCCATCCTGGTGCTGGGATAGGAGACCTCAGGCTGCCCCCCCTCCCACCCCAGCACCAGGCCAGGGGACCTCAGGTTGTGCCCCCCACCTGGCAGGGCTTGACAGGGGACCTCAGGCCACGCCCCCCACCAGGTGGGGTTTGACAGGGGACTTCAGGCTGCACTCCCCACCCTGGCACCAGGCTGGGGGACCTCAGGCTGCACCCCCTGCCCAGCACCAAGCACCAGGGGACCTGAGGCTGTGCCCCCCCTGCCTGACAGGGGACCTCAAGGTGCACCCCCAGTGCTGGGTCGGGGGAACTCAGGCCATGCCCCCCGCCCAGGAGGAACCTGAGGCTGCACCCCCCTGCCGATGGGGCTTGACAGGGGACCTGAGGCTGTTCCCCGCTCCCGGTGCCGGGCCGGGGCACCTGAGTCTATGCCCCCCGCCCCCTCCGCCTGGTGGGGCTTGACGGGGGACCTCAGGCCATGCCCCCCACCCAGCAGGGCTTGACGGGGGATCTCAGGCTATGTCCCACACCTGGCGGGGCTTGACGGGGGACCTCAAGGCATTCCCCCCCACCCTGGTCTGGGCTGGGGGACCTCTGGCCACGCCCCCCGTCCTGGTGCCGGGCCAGGGGACCTGAGGCTACGTTCCCTGCCCTGCGGGGCTTGACAAGTGTGGGACTAGCCAGGTCTGGATCTATCCTAATGAGGGGGGTGGGGCCGGCTGGGTCTGGGTCTCATGCGATTTTGAGGCGCATGTGGGTGGACGGGGACTTGACTCTGGGTCCCGTGGTGTGCCCCAGACTCTGACAGGAGGAAGGTTTTCATATACATTTTACTAATTTTCTTTCATCTCTGACACTTCTAGAGAAAGGGCAAATAGCAATATTAAATTATTTCCTCTAATTAATCCCCTTTTAATGTGCACGAATTTCATGCACCAGGCCACTAGTTATAAAATGAAACTTTTTTTAGGTGCCCTGTTTGACATGGCTACAAAGTAGAAGCAAAGAAAAACGGAAGACGAAAACCATGAATTTAAAGTTGAATGGACCGAGACTTTCGCGTTTATTCAAAACTTAAATGGCCTTCTGACCTGTCTTATTTGTCAGGAAAAATTGGCGCATAACAAGAAATCAAATTTGGAGAGACACTTTACAACTAAACACATGTCATTTAGTACTAAATATCCTGTCAGTGATGCAAGGAAGAAAGCAGTTGAGGAACTTCAGAAGAGTCAAGAAAAATCAAGTTCTGTATTTAATTACTGGATGCAATCTTCCAACAATGTTAATATTGCAAGTTTTGTGGTTAGTCAAGAGATTGCTAAGAGAGGAAAAACATATACAGACAGTGAATACATAAAAAGTTGTTTTATAAATGCATCTGAAGAGCTATTTCGGGATTTTAAGAACAAAGCAGATATTCTAAAAAAAATTAAAGAGTTACCATTGTCTGCTAAACCAGTGAAAGATAGAACAGTCAAAATGTCTTTGAATATAACCGACCAGCAAGTCGAAGATCTTAAATTGGTTTCAGCTTTATCAATAGCAGTTGCCAAGTCTTGTGACATAAATGATACAGCGCAAGTTTCACTTTTTGTACGATTTATTTCATCTACAGGTCCTAAAGAAGAACTTTCAGGATTATTGCCACTCAAAGGTCAAACAAGTGGAGAGGATATAGCAAATGCTGTAATTGAGTGCATTGAAAAACATCATATTCCACTCGATAAAATTGTCTCAATTTCAACAGACGGGGCGAAAAGTATGACTGGTGTAAGAAACAGGTTTGTTGCTATTTTGAAAGAAAAAATTAATCACGAGATACTTACTTGCCATTGCATCATTCATCAAGAAGCGCTTTGTGCGCAGACATTTCCAGAAGAAATTTGCAAAGTTATGGAATTGGTGATTAACATTATCAACTCCATTATAGCTAAAGCTCTTAATCATCACCAATTTAAAGAATTTTTAGTTGAAATGGAGAGTGAGTACGCAGATCTTCTGCTGCATAACAAGGTACATTGGTTATCAAGAGGAAACCTTTTGAAACATTTCGCTTCCTTATTAACAGAAATTAAAGCATTTTTCCTTGAGAAGAGTGTTCATTATCCAGAACTAACGAACGATCAGTGGATCCAAAAATTTTATTTCATGGTAGAGGTTACGTCTCATCTAAATCAGCTTAATTGTAAACTACAGGGGAAAGGAAACACAATTTTTTCGATGTTAGAAGAAGTTATTTCATCCGAAAACAAATTATCTCTTTTTGCTCAAGATTTTGAAAGAGAAACTTTGATTCACTTTCCAAGCCTGTTGAAACATCGCCAAGAAAATAATTCTGATATTGACATTTGCTATTTCAAAACAACACTTTTAAATATGAGGGAAGCTTTTCTTAACAGGTTTCAGGACAGAAACAGCAAAGCGACATTAGCCTTTGTTCAAAAAAACCTCTTAATGTTACTGTAACAGAATTAAATTTTTCTCCCTTTAATATTGACATTGGCAACTTTGAAATGCAATTGCTGGATTTAAAAAACAAAGAATTGTGGAGCTCGAAATTTGAACATCTTTGTGCTGATATAGAAATATTGAAGAAAAACAAATGTGAACTTAGTTCACAGCACAAGTGGTCTGCTTTGAAAGACCTGGAGAAGGAAGGTACGTTGATTTTTAACACCTGGAATAGTATTCCTGACTCATATAATCAACTGAAAAAAACTAGCGTTTGCTGTTCTTTCCTTATTCGGGTCTACATATTTATGCGAACAATCATTTTCAAGCATGAACCTTATCAAGAGTAAATTGAGAAGTCGTCTTATTGATGAGAACCTGAAATAGTGCCTAAAATTAAAAACAACATACAAACCTGACTTACCCAAACTTTCCAAGGAGATGTAAGGCCATTGTTCACATTAGTGTTTGTCAGTCATTGTCATGATTCAATTTTATGGATATTGTAAGGTAAATTGTAAGGAATTTAATTTTATCAATAAATAATATCATTATTAAGTATGATATCAAGTTTTATTCAACGTACCAATTGTTTAACTAAGACTTAAAACTTTAAGTAAAGTTTACCAAGTTAATTTTAGGGAATGTTGTGGAGTGAAAGAAGATGTAGTGTCGAGGACTGAGAAAGGTCTGTTGAGATGGTTTGGACACATAGAGATGATGAATGAAAGGAGATAGACGAAACAAGTATACAAGACGAGTGTGGATGGGAGAGTTGGAAGGGGTCGACCTCAGCAAACATACCTCAATCAGATTGAGGACATTTTTAGCAAAGGCCAGTTTAGGAGTACCCTAATTAAGTTAATAACAATGTACCTACCTATATAGTTTAAGTTTAAAAAATTTGGCTCTCAAAAGAAATTTCAATCGTTGTACTGTTGATATTTGGCTCTATTGACGAATGAGTTTGCCGACCACTGCGCTAGGCAAGGACATCCAGGGATTAAGCATAAGGATTCCAGTAAACACCTGGGGGTCTGCACATGCACAGACTTGTTTAGAAAGGCCAAGGAAAAATTAGGGATGCCACCTTCAACACTCCCCTGTCTCCCCTAAGTTGGAATTCTGATAAACAGGGCAAGCGGCCTTCCACACACTCCCTTTTTATCAGAATGTCCTCCTTAAAACTTTCCAACCAAGTCTCTTGTGCTCCCCAATGGTCATCTGCCACATCTCGTGACACTGATCAGTGTGCAATAGCAGGACAGTAATGTGTGTGAGGAGTACCGCTGGCCTTCCTGACTCAGCTTTTTACATAGCAGCATCTTCTGGGGTTTAATAAGTCTTTATAGAATCTGATCACTTTTGTGACCTTGATGTAAATAAAAATTGAACCATTTCCATTATTTCTTAAAAGATTGTATTTTTATAGGAAAAGATCTGACCTTGGACATAGGTAAATTCTGAAAATTAGAATAATGGTAGTTGTGTCCCCTTTTCACAGGCTTCTGTGAGGAGCCAGCAATAGAGCTTGTGCATGTAGTTTGTAAACTGGGAAGTGCTGAATATGAGATCATGTAATTTTTTTTCTTGATTTATTAGAGTGGAAGAATCATAGATTCTAGAAAACTAGAGAATCAGGGGCCTCTTTCCTGAAGGGCATCATACTCAAACTCATCTCATGATTGAGGTGCCCTGCTGCTCTCTAGGTTGGGGTGCCCTGCTGCTCTCCAGGGTGAGGTCCCCTGCTGCTCTCTAGGTTGGGGTGCCCTGCTGCTCTCTAAGGTGAGGTCCCCTGCTGCTCTCTAGGTTGGGGTCCCCTGCTGCTCTCTAGGGTGGGGTGCCCTGCTGCCCTCTAGGTTGGGGTCCCCTGCTGCTCTCTAGGGTAGGGTCCCCTGCTGCTCTCTAGGGTGAGGTCCCCTGCTGCTCTCTACGGTGAGGTCCCCTGCTGCTCTCTAGGGTGGGGTGCCCTGCTGCTCTCTAGGGTGAGGTCCCCTGCTGCTCTCTACGGTGAGGTCCCCTGCTGCTCTCTAGGGTGGGGTCCCCTGCTGCTCTCTAGGTTGGGGGTCCCCTGCTGCTCTCTAGGGTGAGGTCCCCTGCTGCTCTCTAGGTTGGGGTGCCCTGCTGCTCTCTAGGGTGAGGTCCCCTGCTGCTCTCTAGGTTGGGGGTCCCCTGCTGCTCTCTAGGGTGAGGTCCCCTGCTGCTCTCTAGGGTGAGGTCCCCTGCTGCTCTCCAGAGTGAGGTCCCCTGCTGCTCTCCAGGTTGGGGTCCCCTGCTGCTCTCTAGGGTGAGGTCCCCTGCTGCTCTCCAGGGTGAGGTCCCCTGCTGCTCTCCAGGTTGGGGTCCCCTGATGCTCTCTAGGGTGAGGTCCCCTGCTGCTCTCCAGGTTGGGGTCCCCTGCTGCTCTCTAGGGTGAGGTCCCCTGCTGCTCTCTAGGGTGAGGGTGCCCTGCTGCTCTCTAGGTTGGGGTCCCCTGCTGCTCTCTAGGGTGAGGGTGCCCTGCTGCTCTCTAGGTTGGGGTCCCCTGCTGCTCTCTAGGTTGGGGTCCCCTGCTGCTCTCCAGGGTGAGGTCCCCTGCTGCTCACTAGGTAACCCACCAGCCCAGATTGGAGGTTTTGCAAAGCCTACCCCAGGAGAGGGGAGGCAGGGCTGGATGATGGTGTGGGACCCGCTGTCCTCTGCAATCCTAATGTCCTCAGCCGGCGTCCTCCTCTGCTTCTGAGAACCTTGGTGTCACGTTTTCTTTAACATCTGAAATATATCGTCAGACACAGCCTTGTGATGTAAGTGCTCTATTGCAGATCAATGACATCTTGGTGTATCCAACTCATTAAATGCCAAGCAGGTTTTTAGAGGGATAAGGGACTGCTTTCAGGCCAGGACATGGGCCTGTGTGTGCATGTTGCCAAGTGAGAGGGAGAAGCCAGGTGCAGTGTGGGGTGGCTCACACTGGGAGCAGGATTCATGCAGGGATGTGGAGCACTCCTTTTGGGCAGGGCTTACTGGAGGAGTACACGAGATGGGGACTTTCGTTTTTAGCTCCTCTCCTTCTGTTAGTTATTTCAGTTGTTCTCAGTGAGCTCCTTTTTCAGTATAAGGAAAAATACATGAGCTGAACAAACTGGTCTGTTTCAGCGCTTAGCCTCATCCTCCACCTGCACCCCTGGTGCCCTCAAATTCACACGCCTGGTTAGAGATGACCCAGTGAGAGGGGAAGACCCAGGGCCACTGCCTGGAGTGGCTTCCCGTGCAGGGAGGGGGTATGCTTTACTCATGAGCGTTCTCATGGGACAGCCTAGTTTTCCCGCAAGGACTCTGGCCATTATATGAAGAAGGTCTAAAAGACATTCCACAGTTCAGCTGCTTTCTTCCCCTTTCCTCACATTTCCAGATGACATACCAAGGAGCCTTTGACAAGAACGATACTAATGTATGTGTGCCAGTCCCTGCTGTAAGCGCCATCACATAGTAACTCACTTAACCCTCTGTTAGGTCTGCCACCTTCCTCAGTTTACTGATAAGGAAGCAGTTGCACAGGAGTTACTAGATCGGCTGAGGTCATTCACCTGGTCATTGAGACCAGCAGTCTTCTTCTGGAGTCTGTGCCCTTACACTTCACTATCCCACCTCTCAGATGAGTGAAGAATTGGAGGTGGGGACAGAACTGTAATTGCTGTCCGCGGTGCACAAGGTGAATTCTCCTGTGTTTTGCAGAGGAAAACGAGCGCCAGCTCGTGATGCACCCTGGCTCAGGCAGGCTGCTGCCCTCCCTCTTGGCCTCTGGGGTCCTGCCCATCCGGCAGCAGAGCCTGGCCCTGCTGCTGCAGCTCGCCCAGACGAAGAACGGCCGGAGCCTGGTCATCAGCCACCTGGACCTGACCCGGTAAGGAAGATCCCCAGCATCTCAGAGCATCACCTGCTCAGTGAAGGCAGCCCGTCTCCTTCTCACACACCTCTGACAGGAGAGGTGCCATCAGACTTTTCCTCAATCTGCAGTCATTTCCTCAATCCCTTCATCACATTTTTTATTTGGTTCTGGTCTCTTTGCGTAAATGTAGCTATTGTAATCGTAAGCTTTTCTCCCCTAAGCTATCTTTGAATTGCTTGGGTTTTGATTTGAATTTTTCCATTGTCTTGGAGAGTGGCATTTATGATCATCCCGGGAGTCTGCCTGCTCTCTTTAAATAGCCAAGAAGCCTTAGCTTATTACCTCAGTGCCTGCTGCTCTCATTAACGCCCACCCCAACTAGACCAGAAAGAAAGGAAAGTGCTCTCTGCAGTGAAGCGAGATGGTTGCAGCAGGCCCCGTGACCTTACAGAGAGGGCTCACGGCACATTTCCTCTCACAGTGCTTTTCCCTAGGGATACGATGCATTGAAGGAACAAGTGGACAGTGACAGGAACTAGGAGGGCCAGTACCACTTTGTGGAAAGAGCTAGGTTTTAGGCGCCAGCAGTCATGCGCCCAAACCCTTGCTTACCTCTGTCTACTTATGTGACCCAGGAAAGTTACTTAGCCTTGATGAGCCTGGTGTCTCCCCTGCTTCACAGACTTATGGCGAAGCTTAAGAGTGGTGATGTGTGGATGCCAGCTAAACATTTTCTGTTGCATTCGACAGAACACGTGACCAAGAGAAGCTGGTCTTCTTTTATCACGTAACAGCAGAGACCAGAGGTGGCATTGGATGGTGAAGTGGCTTCAAGATGTCAGAGTCCAGGTCTCTGTCCTTCTCTTGACCCTTCCCTCATGGCCACACAGGCTGCTGCCACTCCACGCATCACCTCCCCCTTTAGGACAGCTTAGGGCCAGCTGGGTCTGTCCCTTTTATCAAGAGAAACAACTGCTTCTGTTTCTCTTTGGTCACGTGCCACCTGTGATTGGAAAATGGTTCCAGCTTCCACAGTAGAGTCAGGCAGGGTAGAAGGCGATGGCAGGGTTTCCGTGGGTATTGCCAGCAAACAGCTTCAACCACAGTGAGGAAAGCAGCCAGTTTCATGCCTGACACGTGATGCGGACTCAACAATAACTTGATACTCACTTGCTCTCTCCAGGGCCCATGCTCAGGTCCTAAACGGATGCGAAAGTGCATTTACTATACATTTGATCATTTTCTGATGAGTGGTGCATCTCCAGGGACAGCTGCCAGCAAACCAGAAAGGGCCAACAGTAAAGGAGATGAGGAGGGGTGGGAAGGGGCAGCTGCTCTCTTCCGTCCAGTTAGGATGTGCACTCTCACATGGCGAAAAGCCTCGTTGTTCATGGCTCCTGGGACTAAAAGCAAGATCATTTTAGGCTGCCAGCTCAGCTCCTCCTCTGTGCTGCTCAGGTTCATCAGCATTCGTCTTCAAGAGCGAGGAGAACAGATTTCAATTGGTGAAGGAAGAATAGGAACTAACTGTAAAATAAGTGATTTATGACAGAGGGACACTGAATTCACTCCCGGGGACATGGGGGAGTTGCAGAAATTGAAGTTACCTGGGGTGTTGTCAACTATCCAGCCCAGCCCCCTGCCCCCAGCACCGGTGTCCCCTTGGGGGCATCCTGGCACATGCATGGTGTGCGAGCTGCCCTCCAGGGGGAGATTCCAGCATTTTGTAAGTTTGATTGGGATATACACTGTCACAGCTAATGGACTGGGGTCTTTCCCCAGCTAACGAAAGGATGTGACTCTCACCTCCCAAGGCAGTTCCTCCCATCTGGGATGTTCTGTTGATGAAAAATTACCCCCTTTCACTGAACACAAACTGTCTGCCCCATTCTGGTCTGGGACAATGCTGCTTCTGATACTGAAGCCTCGGTCAGTCTGTTGAAGGCCTACAGAACACATCATCTCTCCCACTTTCCAGGGCGTGAAGGAGCCTGGTCTTTTCCAAGTTAAGCATCCTGGTTTCCCTCTAGACCAGCCTTGGGCAAACTACGGCCCGCGGGCCGGATCCGGCTGTTCTATCCAGTTCTCTTACTCTCCCCTCCGCTTTTTTACTTTGAATTTATATTAGTTCACACAAACACTCCATCCATGTTTTTGTTCCAGCCCTCCGGTCCGGTTTAAGAACCCATTGTGGCCCTCGAGTCAAAAAGTTTGCCCACCCCTGCTCTAGACTTAACTTCCAGACCCTGCCTACACAAGCCGCTGAGTAAATGCAGTAGCACAGATGTGGGTGCTGGAGCTCACCTTCTTATCAGACCCCACGCAATGGGCTCCTTTCTGCACTTCCTTCCCGTCACTGCCCATTTGGTCCTATCGATGTTATCTTCCTGGTCTCCTCCTACCACTTGTTTTTTTCCTTCTTGGTTTCCTTTTGAGCCCCCTTTATGCTGTCACCTTCCAAGTCAAGGACCCTAGGACCCTACCCTTGGCCCTCCTCTTATCCACGCCCTTAATTATCACCCATAAGTCGCTCTCTTTTAAAAGTGCTGGAAGAAAACCCCCTCTGCCCCTGGGCGTCTCCATCTCAGCACCAGGGGTATCACAAACTTAATCATTCAGAAGTGGTTTTGCAAACCAGACCCTCGGCCTGCATTTTCTGTCTTCAGAGGTGGCATTTCCATCCCCCCAGCTGCCTAAGCCAGCATCCCGAGGGCTCCTTGGATGGCTCTCCACATCTGTAAGATGATGGTGTATTGTCAGTCCTACCTCCTCAGCATCTCGTGCATTCATTTCCTCTGGCTCCCTCCCAACGTCCCTCTCCAGCCACTCCTCCTCGGTCACTGTGAACACCTCTCTTCTCTACTGTACATCTTATTCGGCCTCTGCCTTGGTTTAGTCTTAACTTTAGTCTCAATAATCCATTTCCTCCCAATGGACTCCCTGCCTCTTATACTACCTGCCCCAAACCAGCCTCCAATGTGCCACCAAATGGATTTGTCTAACGTGCACATCTGTCCTGTTAGTTTCCTACTGAAAATGCTAGCATGACTACTGCCTATAAGACTAGTTCTCCAGCTGCTGAGAAGTATGGTGCCCAGGAATCACCTAGGGACTTGGTTTAAATGCAGCCTCCTTCCATGAGACTGAAGTGGGCTCAAGAATCTGCCTCCCCACACACACCACTACCAAGAAAGTCCTCTACCCACCACACTGGGGACACCTAGTCCTGCAGGGCAGAGTGCAGGCTTTCCAGCAGGCCACAGAAGGCCACTGTGACAGGCTGGCCCTGTCCAGGTCTCTAGCCTTGCCTTTCCCTGTCCTCTCCTCACACCCTAAGCACTCGCTGTAAGGAACTGTTGGCAGCCCCCAAGTGTGCCCTGCTCTCTGATGCCACATCATCTTTGTGAATGCTGTGTGCTGTGCCTGGAATGCTCTGCTCCCTGTGTGCCTGACACTGGCCTGCAAGCTCCTTGGAGAGTGCCCAGCAGGTGTTGACTGAATGAACAAAGGAACAAAAAGCCAGCACTACACTTTCAAGTGATAGCTAACATATCAGCTGCTCCTTGCAGCCTTCTTCATCGCCATCCTCCCACACCTCCCACCAGGTGGACTCCGTGCCCACTTTACATGAGTTTGTTTCTGTCATATCACTCAGGTGCTTAGTACTGCCCTCCCCATACTGAGCACAGCACTGAGCGTACTGTGGGTGCTGAGTATGGGCCTGCTGGTTGCACAAGTGGCTCCTACTTCGTCCTGGGCTGGTCAGTCTGTTAGGGCAGCCTGAGGTTGCAATAGCTTTTTTTTGGCAACTCCATTGGGCTATTTGCTCATAGTGGGTTTGCAGTTACCTAATAACCCTTAAATCTTGTTCATATGAACCAGTTATAAACCAGGTCTACCAATTCTGTTACTTATGCAGAATTTCCAGCTCTAAGTGGAGGAGTTTGACTTTAACTGTATTAAATTTTGTATGATATATTCAGCAGCCTGTCAAAATCTTGTGAAGTCTTTATTCCATCCCCCACCTTATTAGGGGGCCCTCCTACTTTAGTCATTAGCAGATTAGTGAGCATGCCATTTAGATGTCATTTATGTGATTGAATTTGGCCGAGCCAGAGTCACATGGCTGAAGCCCCAGCGATTCCTTCCTGTCGTCGTCTGATAATCAGTGAACTTGGGTTAAAACTGTTCAACCCTGGGACTGCACATGGGTGGTAGAGCCACTCTGCAGGAGTCTGCGTCACTGGGTGGGCCAGGAGCTGGGCTTCCTAGGGGGCGTGGCAGGACACTCCAGCTACCTCCCCTGCATGCTGTCTCCTTCCTGGCCTCCTTGCAAGGTGTTCTTGTTGGAAATGTTGGAGGACAGCCCACTCAGAGGTTGTACTGAATTTTTTGCAGATTGTTGGAAGCCCTGGTGTCATTTCTTGACTTCTCAGATGAGAGGGCCACCTCAGCCATGGGACTGCTTACAGACTTGGCGCTGGAAGAAAGGTAACATTTATTGACAGAAGTTGATATCTCTCCTTTAACTGTTGCTGACTGTCTAATAGTTTAGAATGTGCAGCATACATGGAGGCTGGCCAGTGGGCATCACAAGGCTCACTGAGTCGGAGGGCTGATGCATTCCCAGGCTGTGGTCAGCACTCCTATTCCAGCCCCTCGGGGTAGGGGACCCAGTCCTCAATGGGGTTGGAAGCAGTAACGTACTTAAAACACAATAGACAAGCTTACTGTGTGTTGGAGAAGCTTCTTTCCCTTAATCAGCACCTAATGGGAACTGCCTAGCAAATGTGTACTGAATAGATATGAGTGAGAGAGAGAGTGCACAGTAAAATGGAGCCTCCTCTTGGGTTGCCAGTGGCATTATGGGTAACCCCCCCCCCTCGCTTTTTTTTTTTTTTTTTTTTGCTTAGCTACTGGGGAATTCAGTAAGGGTCGTACATTTTTCATAATTCTTAAGTGTTGTTTTTTTTTCAGTGTCTCTGTTTGTTTAATTTCTTCACCACCTTTAGAACATCATGCTTAGAAATGACCACGAGAGAGTGCTTCTTTGCTCCTGGACAGACTCTTAGCACAGGCTGGGGACTCAGTAGCTGCTCTGGCCTGTGGAGATGTGTGTATAGCATGTGGTGACATGTGTAGCATGTAGGGACATGTGTAGCATGTGGAGATGTATATAACATGTGGAGACATGTAGCACGTGGAAATGTGTTTGTAATATGGAGATATGCGCAGCATGTGGAGATGTGTGTAGCATGTGGAGGTGTGTAGCATGTGGAGGTGTGTAGCATGGGGAGACATGTGTATCATGTGATGATATGTGTAGAGGTTTGTAGCATGTAGAGGTGTGGAGATGTGTGTGTAGTGTGCAGAGGTGCATGTAGCATGTGGAAACACATGTGTAGCATGTAGAAGCAGTGCACAACATGTGGAGACATGTGTAGCATGTGGAGACACGTGTGTAGCTGGGACTCCTTGTGGCTGTGCCGAGGAACCATGCTTGCACTGCACTTCCTGTTTGCACAGCACGAAGCACAGACTCGGAGTGAGGGGAGGGCAGGATGGTGGGAGGTCAGTTTGGCAAAGCCTAGGGATTCCAGCAATTTCTGCATAAGTGCTGTCATCTAGTCCTGATGTTTAACATCAAAGGCAATTCTTCAGACTTAGAGAAATGAAAGCTGCATCATATACCTGGGGTTCTCTTCTGTTTCCAAATGAGTCATCCAGGCACATGGCAAACACAGGGGCCCAGAGTTTGTGTCTGTTCGCCCCATCACCTGAGACTCTGCATTTCTCTTATGGCTTGTACATTGTGGAGCTAAATCACGGCTGGTGTTCTCCCAACAGATTCCAAGTCTGGTTCCGGGCCAACCTCGCAGGTGTTCTCCCGGCTCTCAGAGGCGTGCTGGTGAGCAGGTCTTCATTTCATCATCTCTGACTCTCAGGGGCATGAGCCGTTTAAACACAGTCACACTCCAGAGTGCCTGTTGACTCTCAGGTTCAGAAATCGTTTATTCACAGCTGGAATTTACACAGTTCTTATTAAAACAGCCCTAGCTGGGCCAGGTGGAGAGGGCACATGCAGGCTCATCGCGGGGGAGGAAGAGTTGGACGTGGCCTCTGCGTCTTGGGTGAAGGCGGAGAGAGGGCTCAGGTTCATCAGTCCCCTGTGATCCTAAGTCTGGTCATAAGGACTGTGTGCAACCCTGAATGAAAGTTGTCCTGGTCAGGAGGGCGAGTGTGGAGATCTGAGCTAAGGAGGCAGAGAAGGGCAAGGGAGTGGGGGAGTTCGAGGAGAGCATGCTGGGACTAGACCTGTCCCTGGGGAGCCACATCTCAGGGGACCTGAGCACGTCCACAGCCCAGTCTCTCAGACATGGAAGTGGAAGCTCTGCTGTCCAGGCTGGTTGCTGGTATCCTTGAGATGAGCCCAAGGCCTCTCTATTCCAGGCCACATGCTTTGGGGTTAACCCATGTGCCTCCACCCTGTTGCCACCATGACCTCATTGATGCTGGTGTGATACTGTACTCTCTGGTTCCTGGCGTTTTGGTGTATGAGGGGTGCCTGTGGGGATGATGCTGGCATCATCTCCCTGCTCTCTGCACATTTGCTTTTTCTTGATTCTCTTTTAGAAGAGAGACCCCAAGGAAGTCAATACCTCAGCTCTCAGCCAGTGTGTTGCCATCATGGGAAACCTCAGTGCTGATGCTGCCACTGGAAGACAGATGTCTGCCTCTGAGGAATTTGGGGATGCTTGCTTGGGCCTCATGGTATTTTAGCTTTTCTCCTTAAAGCTGGTCTTCTATCTGCTTTGGGAGTGTTGGCTTCTTCTTCATTATCTAGATTTTCTAAAAATTCTGTTTGAGAGTGCTGGAGCCAGTAGCTTCTTGCTTCTGTGACCACAGATTTTATGGGCGGCTGACCTCAGCAAGCCTCCACATCATGTCTCATTCACCCTGGAGAGGCTTGAAGCGTTTGCTGGAAGAGTTGGCTTGGCCACCCATTTGAGCAGCTCAGTCTTCAGTGTAAACACAGGACCAGGTTGAACCAGGGTCACATGGCAGAGGCACAAGAGACTTCTTGGGAGGGTCCCATACTAACACTAACTCATAGACTGGTCTCTAATCTTCCAACATCGCGTAGGTTCATGACATTGGCAATGTAGGGAGTTTAAGTAATGCTGAGACCATTGCCAAGGGGAAGATGACTTTAAAAGCTACAAGGCAGCCCTGGCTGGTGTGGCTCAGTTGGTTGGAGCACAGTCCCATACACCAAAAGGTGGCAGGTTTGATCCCCAGTCAGGTGTATACAGGAGGCATCAGATTGATGTGTCTCTCTCCCTCTCCTTCTCCTCCTTCCTCTCCCTCTCCCTTCCTCTCTCTCTAAAATCAACTAAATATAGAAATATATATCTATATATATAAAATCCTAAGCAATAGTCATGACCGGTCGACCGAACGACCAGTCGACTGGTCGCTATGACATGCACTGACCACCAGGGAGCAGATGTTCAACATAGGAGCTGCCCCCTGGTGGTCAGTGCGCTCCCACAACAAACCTCCCACAGCCGGCCACCCTCCTGTGGTCCCTCCCCCCACAGCCAGCCGGCCCTGATCAGCCCTGATTGCTGGCCAGGCCAAGGAACCCCACCCATGCACAAATTCATGCACCAGGCCTCTAATATAAATATATATATATATATATATATATATATATATATATACACACACACACACACACACACACACACACACACACACATATGCACACACACACATATACATATATATGGGTATATACACATGTGTGTATGTATATACGTGTGTGTGTGTGTGTGTGTGTGTGTGTGTGTATATACACACACACACACACACTAGAGGCCCGGTGCATGAAATTCGTTCACGGGGGGCAGGGGGTGTCCCTCAGCCCAGCCTGCACCCTCTCCAATCTGGGACCCCTCGAGAGATGTCCGACTGCCCGTTTAGGCCCGATCCCGGTAGGATGGGGCCTAAACGGGCAGTCGGACATCCCTCTCACAATCCAGGACTGCTGGCTCCCAACTGCTCGCCTTCCTGCCTTCCTGATTGCCCCTAACCGCTTCTGCCTGCCAGCCTGATCACCCCTAACCACTCCCCTGCCAGCCTGATTGATGCCTAAGTGCTCCCCTGCCAGCCTGTTTGCCCCTAACTGCCCTCCCCTGCAGGCCTGGTCACCCCTAACTGCTCTCCCCTGCAGGCCTGGTCCCCCCCCCAACTGCTCTCCCCTGCAGGCCTGGGTCCCCCCAACTGCCCTTCCCTGCAGACCCGGTCACCCCCAACTTCCCTCCTCTGCCAGCCTGGTCACCCCTAACTGCCCTTCCCTGCAGGCTTGATCGTCCCCAACTGCCCTCCCTTGCAGGCCTGGTCCCTCCCAACTGCCCTCCCCTGCTGGCCTGATCGCCCATAACTGCCCTCCTTTGCAGGCCTGGTCCCTCCCAACTGCCCTCCCCTGCTGGCCATCTTGTGGCAGCCATCTTGTGTCCACATGGGGGCAGCCATCTTGTGTGTTGGAGTGATGGTCAATTTGCATATTATTCTTTTATTAGATAGGATATATATATATATATATATATTTTTTTTTTTTTTTTTTAAAGCTGCATGACAGAAAGGTCATGGGTTACCTTGTTTTGTTTCCGAAGGCCAGGTGTGAGGAGGATATAGACTTGTCCAGAGACATCATATATGCACTCCTGGGACTCATGATGAACTTGTGTCTTCAGTCCCCCTTTGTCTCTGAGGTACAGTATTCTTTTATCCCTACCTCAAACCCTGGGACAACCTAAACACATTCTGTTGCATAGAACTGTTCTCATTTTCACCAAGAGCTAGAAGCCCCTAGAGCCAGCACGGGCAGTGGGACTGGGAAATGCTGGGGGACACTCTCTCTGCTTCATGGAGGGATAGATGAATCACCCGGTCAGGTGCTCATTCAGAAAATAGAGTGTGCAGGATGCGCATGCTGCTAGGTCCTGCATTTACAAAGTCAGATAAATGTGGTTCCTGCCCTCAGGGTTTGTGCCCTGTAGTGAGGGGAGAGCAGTAGGTGTTGTGAGGGAATGTGGCGGTGAACAGGAGGGTGGTCAGCTCCCATCAGGGCTTGGAGGGAGCTCTATCGAGGACTCTGATGACCAGAGTATTCACAGCCCCTTCTCCATCCCCATGGCTACAGGTCTGGGCCGCGGAGGTGAGCAGGAGATGCATGTCGCTACTGAACAGCCAGGATGGAGGAGTCCTGACAGTAAGATTGGGAGAGCCAGAACAGCATCCTTTGTTCCCCTTCGTGTTGTTTTCATGTCGGTGCATCTTACCCTTTCAAAGGCATCACACCTTTGAGATTCTGCCAGCTCTGAGGGATGGGGAGGTCACACTCCTCAGAATGGTGCCCATAATCACACAATCCTCAGACTTGCCTTCAGCTTCATGGGGTTTACTGACCACTGCCCAGCACCCATCTGTGGAGCCCCCTAGAGTCCAAGAGTCCTTTGGTGTCTGCTCTGGAACTTACCTGATTTGTCCTATTTCAAGATATCCTTGTGCAAATGGAATGGGCCATGCGATTTTATGTAGATCTCTTTTCCATGATCAACAAAACCAAACCCATATTTTCAAACCAGTGATCCTGGAGGCTTGGAGGTATATGCTGGAATGGCTTTTAAACTCCGTTTCCATTTGAATAAGAAAACCGAGAAGGCAGGTGGTGAGCGCAGTTCGTCAGGGGATACTGATGTGGTTCAAGAGGCTATTTGCCAGCATCCCAGGATGTGTTGTAAATGCACATTAGGAATTACCCCAACTTTCCCACCAATTAGGGCCCCAAAGCCTAGAAAAGTCCCTGGGGTAACATTCAGGACATCCTGGAAAGTCAGCCCTTCAAAGGTCACAGACTGGGGGCCGGTTCCAGGGTGGAGGTGAAGGTTCCGAGAAGACCCAGAGCATCCTGTTTGGAGCTAGCATACCCACACTGCCCTGAGGTCAGTCCCGGCATTGTGGGGGAGGGTTTTTAACCTGGGCTCCAGGAACGTGTGGTAGGTCTGCAGTTCCTTGGAACCCCCTGCAATTGTGTGACAATTCTGAGTGTATGCACATTTTCATGGGTGGGGGGCAGCACAACTTCCATCAGATCCTCAGAAAGCATCCACGACCCCAAAGTGGTGAGCACCATTGTTCTTGGGTAGTTGAGGCTTTTCTGGATGGTCTAAATCAGGGGTGGGAACCTTTTCTCTGCCGAGGGCCTTTTGGATATTTATAACATCATTCTTGGGCCATACAAAATTGTCAACTTAAAAATTAGCCTTCTATATTTGGTCATACATTTAATTAACTCACCCCTAATGCCTTGGAAGGACCAGACAACATGATTCTGTGGGCCTTCCACGGCCCGTGGGCCGTATATTCCCAACCTCTAGTCTAAACCTAAAGCTGTGCCAGCACTAGCTTTATGCTAACCATTCAGGACTCTCTTGGCCAGACTTTCCCAGGACTCTGCCGGTGCCACAGTTGGGTGCTGGCGGCGTGTTGAGTGGGGCAGCAGCTCCAGCAGGAGAATCGGTCCTTCCTTAGGGTGCTCTACTGCCTCGAGCCTGGAAAGAGATCTGTGCTGTCAGCTCTGGAGGCATTCCAGCCCCCGGGGGAAGCAGACAGGGAAGCAAGACTGATGACGTGCTAACACATAGTCTATGCCTTCTCCCTCTGAGACCTCTTAAAACGAGACTACAGGCATTGGGGGGAGTAGAAACCCACATCAACGAAGTTGAACAGGCAAGAGGACACCAGTGGGTCAGGAGAGGGCAGAGCTGGAAAAACCTCAGTGTAGAGCACAAACTGAGGGGCACACCGCTGGGAAGGGACCCTGGAGAAGATGGCATCTTCAAAATGCCAAGTGCATGAGAGCCTAGGGAACTGCACTTGGCAGTCCCTGTCTGTCCCCCGGGCACAGAATCTGAGCACGTTTCTTCAGAGGCACTGGGAGACCGGCGAAGTCGTGTGTGCTGTCTAGTATCTGGGGGTCCCACATGTCACCTGCTCACCAGCTTCCCATAAGCACAGCAGGCCCAAACATACTGTATTATCGTTTCGTAAGTGTGATCGGCAGCTAAGGGTCCCCAGACATTTCAGGAAAGCCATACACATAAATAGAAAGACCACAATAAAAAAAAAATTGACCAGAAAAACAAACAAACAGAGATGGTGTAGGAAATAGGAAAAAAGTAACTATTATTTGTATCCTCAGAAAAATTCAAAGTAGTATTATAGCCATATTGTAGTAATAGCTTGCTATTTTACAGAATTAGAACTGGAAGTCTCCCAGAAAATAGAACAAAAAGACAGATTCAGAACAGATAACAGAAAAGCTAAAAGACCCAGAGGATCAATCCAGGAAGGCTGCCCTGGCCCTGGTACCAGCACCGCGGAGTGGCCAGGGCTTACGACAGGTGAACTGGGTGGCCTGTGTGGAGCAAAAATGAGCTGAGCCATGATGTGCCAGGGCCAATGTTCACAGCCCTTTGAATGGCCTACCTGGCAGCTGTATTAAAAACAACAGTGCTTGCTACTTGGCCATTACATATTTTTTAAATCAATTTGCAATTTTAAAATCAAGGTGCAAATTTTGCTTCCAATATCAATGGTTGTTTTACCTCCCCTTGTTTACTTGTGAAGGTCTTCAGCATATCTGAAAAGAACTTTGAGTTACCCTTCACTTTCTGCCTCCCCCAGAGAGCTGCTGGCGTTCTCAGCCGCATCCTCCCTTCCTCCCTGAAAATCGTCGAGGAGGCCCTAAGAGCAGGAGTGGTGAAGAAAATGATTAAGTTCCTGAAGGTAAAATAACGTCATTGCTTACAACCTCTGGAATTTCCAGGAGCGTCTTATTTTATTGGGGGAACCGAAGTGAGGTGCCACTATTTCACCCCTGCTAGATTTTAAACTTGAATGGAGATTCTCTTCTGCATGTCCACCCAGACTGTGCTCTGAACATCAGCAAAAGATTGGTGAATAAATAAGTGAACTGTTCCCCGGCTGGGTGGCTCAGTTAGAGCATCATCCAGATATGCCAAGGGTGTGGGTTCCATCTCTGTTCGGGCCACGTACAAGAATCAACCAATGAATGCAGAAATGGGGCGGGGGGGGGGACAACAAATTCTCTCTCTCCCCCTCCCTCCTCGTGTTCCTCTAAATAAGTAAATAAATTAAACAAGTAAACTGTCCATTGGATACACATAGAAACTGTGTGTCCGAGCCTGTCTTAGACATGCCTGGCCTCTGTCCTGGAAAACGATGGTCTGAGTAACTCCCCGCAAGGTTTCTCAGCCTCTTATTCTGCTCACGTTTTCCTGCTCACGACGCTTTATCCAGTTGTCTGGAGGACGTTGGATGTAAGTCCACTATGAGATACGTAGGGTGCAGTTACAAAAGGATGTAACAAAAGGATGTTCAAATCTCCATTGTGATATGAGTGCAGTGAATGTAATCGCGTAGGTACAATAGGTAACCAGACTTACCTGGACGGGTGAGGGGCTTACGCAGCTGCCATCTCTGGATCCCACTCGTGGTAGGGTATGCCCAGGGGGGTCACTCACCTATGTTAGTGTGGTGACCCATGGGAGACTTATTCATAAAACTCCTGGCTTACAGGGCCAGGAAGCATGCTTGCTTAGGGGGAATAGGGTGCTGCACTGGGTCAGGGACAGTATTGAGAGGGTAGGACAGGGTAGTCTGAGTTTCGGCTGCCACTTGCGTGATGACTGTCATTCACTCTAGACAACTCTTGCAAACCTGCCAGAGGCTGCCAATTGCACGCACACACGTGGTATTATGCATGCATATACGCACCGTGTGTTAGGTTATGATTTAACAGTTGTCACCTCGTAAAATGATGTAGGTCCATGATGTTCTCTGTGCAGGCCTGGCAGCCTTGGCAAGTCAGCCCTCGTTCTCAAATCCTGCAGTGAATGGGTCCTTCCCTCCCTTTTTGGTAGATCTGTCAGTCGACAGCGTCGTTCTCTTCTCAGCCACTCTCACAAAGCCTTGCCAGGTGATTCCTCAGGTGTACGTGCCAGGCCTGCACTCCCTGGTGTGGCTGTGCTGGAGGGGTGAGTGCCACTCCCTCCGCGGGGCCATGCTCCTCAGGAAGTGCGCCCGTTCTCAGTGGGCCTCTCTTTTAGACATTAGGACGCCACAAGCAAGTCACAGCTGCTCACTGTGGTTTCTGTCAAGAACAGTCACAGGATTGATGGTATTTTTCTAATTTCATTCGCAATCTAGGCGGGAGGCCAGACTGCCTCACGTTATGCCGTGAAGACCCTGGCCATCTGCACTAACAGTTACCACGAAGCACGAGAGGAAGTGATAAGACTGGACAAGAGTAAGTGATGCTTTCATTAAGCGGAGCCCACACCCAGAGGTTAGTCATCCTTGAAGCTACAAAGGGAACCGCAGGTGAGCAGAGAGGAGGGTCTTAGTGGAAAGCCGCTACCTCTCCCCGGCCTTCAGCTGTGTTTTACACTGTCAGAAGTCATCTCACCTCCAGCTCAGAGAGCATTTAATTAGCCTTGGGCTGTGCACAGGTAGTGGGCCCAGGCTTCAGATTCAGGCAACGGGGTTGAAGCAGGGAGCTACCACCTCTCGCCAAGTTAAATTGAAGTTTCTAAAGCATTCTGCTTAGACCGACCTACCTAACATGGGTTCTCCTCTTTCACCAGGGGAGAGGGTTCACCTTTTAGTGAGCAAGGAAAGTAACTGGAGTCTGAGCCTGGCGTTGCTCTAGTAACAGATTGGCTGCAGTCATTGGTAGCAGGGTTCCCAGGCCAAGCAGCTTGCTGATGTTCTCCTTGCCCCTCCCCTGGAATGTGCCAGGAGGGGACTGACTGGGACCCCTCCATGCAGGCAGGAACCTTTCTTCTGGGCCCTATTGCTTGCCCTGCAGCCCAGGATGCAGGCCGGTGGCCTGCCACTAGGGCTGTCAGGTGGAGAGTAGAGGTTAAGGCTGGGGACTTTAGAGAACACAGCCCTGCGTGCCTGCCTCGCAGCATTCACCCACAGCCATCAGTGTTGCCAGACGCTGCCCAAGGCCTCTGAGGTATGTCAGAGACCCAGCAAGGAGCCAGTGGCGCGTAATACATTTTTGTTAAATGTGGGAGTGACATGCCCTTTCTCAGAGCTTCTGGGCACCTCGGTGTCCACTGGCACCTCCTCACACCTTTCATCCCTCTACCAGCCTCCTGCTGGTACCGATGCGTGTTCTCCTCCCTGCAGAGTTCAGTGTTCTGATGACGCTGCTCCGCTCGGAGGATGAGATTCTGGTGGGCAACGCCGCCCTCTGCCTGGGGAACTGTATGGAGGTGCCGCAGGTGGCGTCCTCCCTGCTGAAGACGGAAATCGTGCAAGTCCTGTTAAAGCTCACAGCCCGCGATGTGCGGGAGAGGGCTGTGCAGCTGAATGCAGGGATCGCTCTGGGGAAGCTGTGCACTGCCGAACCCAGGTGTGCAGGGGGGAGGGGCGTGGCGGGGGGGCGGGGCTCTGTCCTGGGAGCCCTGGCTGACAGGGTTGGGCCCTAGTAGCTGCCTCTTGGAGGAAGCCTTCCCTGAAGGAACTGGGGGCCCCTCAGGCTCTACCCAGACAGGGAAGACTTTTATCTGACAGGGATTTGCCATGTGCTTCCTGCCATTGTCCTCTCTGCATTCCACTCCCTCATTCTCCATCCTCCTCTTTCGATTCCTCCTTCCTCTCCCTTTCACCATCTCTCCTCTCTCCCTCCTTCTCTCCCCTCTACTTTTCCAAAAAAAGGTAGACCTCCCACCTCATTCTTGTTTGCCCAGGGCCTCAGCATATGGGAGAAGGTCCAGTGCCCGTAGCGTTTTCCTGCTGGAGCAAACCAAAATGAGACGTGACAAACCAGGGCAAGACAGCTTTGCTCTAACTGTTCCCACTGCTCCTGTTTAGCTCATACACTGTTCTGCTCTGATGCATTTAAACACCTAGTCATTCACGCTCCCAGCAGGTGCCAGCGTGGCTGCATGAAGGAGCCGGAGCCCCGGCATAGAGGGCGTGCCTTCCTTGGCAGGGAGGGTGTCTGGCCTGCCTGGCTCCATCCTTGGCAGCCTCATGCCTCTGACTCCTCTGTGGAATGAGAGGGTTGGCCTGGATGGCATCTAAGGTCCTTTCAAGTTCTGTCTGGTTGTTCAAACGGGAGGAATGGATAGAGTCTTTCTTCCACAGAAAGCATGGCACGTTAGCTAGCGTGAGCTCAAAGTTCCCGAGAGCAAGGTGCCATTGGATCAGCCTGTCACACCCGCCACTCAGCGGGAGTGTTGGCAGTGTCTGCGGGCCTCCCTGAGGGCTTCAGGGCCCCAGCCTTGGCCCTGGCCACCTTCCCACCAGGGCTAGTGAGGGGGCGGCCTGGGCTCAGCAGTCCGCACGCAGGCCCTGGAGCTTGTGTTCTGATTACGACAGGTTTGCTGCTCAGCTGAGAGAGCTTCATGGGCTTGAAATTCTCAACTCTACTGTGAAGCACATCCAGGATTCTTGAGGCACGTGGTGTCTGTGCAAACCCAGGAGTGCACGCTCTGGGTTGCTCCTGGTTAATAAAATCCTAAAGTAGACATTCCAGAACCAAATGCTGACTTTCCGAGTCCGTGCCTGTTGGTTTTCATTGGTAGCAGGAGAGTGGGCGTGAGGCCAGCTGCCGCAGCAGGAACTGCCTGCCTGCCCGCCCAGTGGCCCGTTCTGCGGAGGCTGGGCTCCAGCAAGGGAAACGCCAGGCATCTTGTAAGTGACGGTTCTAGATGGGAGCTATGTTCTGCCAGCCTCCTCCTCCCCCTCTGGCTGCTTTCTGCTGGCAGCATGCTAGAAACACCAGGTCTGTTCTCCGGCTATGGGACACCAGCCAGCTGCAGGCACTGCGGTGGCAGCAGCTTCCCGTGGCCTGGCCTGGCCCTGTGGCCGCACATGCTCTTGAACTCGGGCCAGGGTTGGGCAGAGGCTCCCCTCGCAGGGAGTTCTCCACAACCAGGGGGTCATTCCTGGAAGTGTCACCTGGTGCCCTCCTCCAGTCCGACTAATGCCACTGTGCTCACCCCATCCTGTGTGTCACTAACTCTCACAGATGCAGACATTCATTTCCCTAATCCACCTGCACTCTCAACCCTGCCCAGAAGCCCCTGCTCCCCTGCCTCTGCCCTAGGTCCACTCTCAAACAGCTGGGGCCATCTCTGCACCCCAAGTCCCTAAGTGAAAAGTCCAGTAAGTGACACGACTCTTCCACTTCTCAGTACATGTACCTGAGCACTTTAGGGAAGGAGGCGGGACCTGTATGGTACAGTGAACACCAAGAGTCCCAGACCAAAGTCCCAAAGACTTATGGTCTTACCCTACTACCTGGCAGCTGTGTGACTTTGGGCAAGTCCCTTAACCTCTCTGAACTTTGGTAGCTGCTTCTGTAAAAACTAGAATAACACAGGTCCAACCTATCTCCTGTATTGCTGTGAAGATTAAACGACACTTTAGAAGTAAAGGAACTTCGGGAATCACAAAGTGCTACACAGGTAGGACATATTGTCAGGCTCCATCTTGAGGTCAAGGGAGTTGACTATGGTGTCAGCTGGATTACATTTGAGAGGCCTGGGAAGGGGGAAAACACCGGTCCTTCAAGGAATCGGAGCTGGACAATTTCTGGACCCTGCTGGAAAGGAAATCTTCCTCCTGTATTTTGTTCATCGTACCCAAGAAATGGTTTTTCACAAGTCAGGTGGCTCTTAGCTTATATTAAAATCCTAGCTCCTGAAGCCAAGATAGATCATTGGCACTTTGGGGGGCTGGAGTGAAATCAGTAGCCCCGAGACCCTCACTGTGGGCTCAGAAGACCACGTGGGGCTGGAGCAAGCTCATGGGCTCTGCTGTGATAGTGCCATCGCCCTGGCCCTCCGTGACAGGCAAGTGACAGGCCACAGGAAAGGCCAGCACCTGCCCACTCAGTCCCCTCACACAGACACCTCTTACCACACTTGAAGAGGGTCCTGAATGGCAAAGGGAGACGGCTGGATGCTAACAGAGCACAAGGAGGAAATTGGAGGCTGCAAGATGTGCTGTTTGGGGCGAGAATCCAGTGGAGCTGTAAAAATGGAAAGGTGCCTGAGTGCACAACCAGCAGGCTGCGCCTCCACTGGAAGTCCCGGCCCTGCCACTCCTCCTCCCCGGCTCTTGAAAAGGGCTATTATACATCTAATCTCTTCCCCGAAGAGTGGGGAATGTCACATTATGTTACTATCTTTGCTTCAGAGTGCCCGCCGAGAGCAGCAATGTTCTCTGGCTGCACCGGGAGCTCCTTCCTCGCAGGTGGAAAGATGGTTTATATCCCGCTGTTCGCCTTCTCCAGTGCGGGGCCAGCCCTCCAAGTCTTGTTACCTCTAACACATGGGACACACAGGGCTCCTGGGAAGCATGGAAAAGCCACTTCCACATTGAAGACAGGGCTCACCGCTTTGTGCCAGGAGTCACTGCACCATCCTCCCCACCCTCGGGGTCACGGCTTATTTTGGGAAAGCAGTCTGCTGGTTCCACAAGCAAAGGAGCTGGGATTGCCCACCCTAAGGAGGATGTGACTGAGATGGAGGCTGACAGCCACCCTGAAGCCCCAGCAGAGGTGTGAGGGAACGGTGGTGACCAGCCACCTAGGCAATGTGGCATGGCAGTTTAGAGGACAGCAGGCAGGACTGAAGGTAGATGTTGGGAGAAAGTAGCAGGAAGGGGCAGGACATGCTACCCTGGGTCAGGATGCTGTTGTCAGCAATTTCCCAGGGATCCATCTGATAGGACAAGGCCAGATGACATTTAATCCTCCTCTACTTTTTCCAAAATACAGTCCCACTTTCTGAACGCCTTGACAATGCAGGCTCTCCAGAGGGCCCAGCCATTTACTCTCTTAGCCAATTCACTCCCAACTCATCCCTTCCCCAATGCCAGGGGCTCTTGGGGTCCTCAGGGGCTGCGGACTGCGGCCTGTGGGCCTGCAGAGAGAGGCTGGGTCCTGCCCACACCCTGAGCATGTGCTCCACACAGGGCAGTCACACGTGCCTAGTGATCCTGCTGCACAAAGACCCTGAAGGTAGGTGTCATCTCAGCTTTCCTCTCCCAGTTCACAGGACCAATACAGGGAAGCCAGACTGACCCAGCCTGTGTTTAACTTCTGCATGTAAAACATTCCTCCACTTCACGTGGCATAAGGAAGAGAGATCCAATTTCCTGAGCCTCAGTTTCCTTTCTTACAAAGTGGGAGCAATACTCCCTACCTATGGAGTTCTGTGGATTGGACATAACATATGAATCTCCTGGCATCGGTCACTGGAAAATTAGAAGGCATTAACTTAAGTGACTATTATTTTTAGGCAAGAAATTACCATGAACTCACTATCTGCCCCCTCCCACCCTCACATTTCTGCTCATCCTCTTAACGCAGGCAAGTGCTTATCTGGCTGTTCCGTCTGCCTTTCCCTCTTTCCTGTACCTGGTGGCAAACAGGGATCCCTCAAGACCCAGCTGCCTGCCACCTACTTTCTCCTACTCCCTCTGAGGCACCAGACCAGGCGGGTTGAGGTTCTGAGCACACCCAGGGGCTCACCAGCAGGTGGCAGTGTGCCTGGCCAGGGACCCGGTGATGGGCATTTACATCAGCAAGGCCTCCTGTGCAGTAGACTGGGAGCCAAACACTGAAGGGCCGTAGTTGCTAATGTCCATGCCCCAAAGTCCCCTCCCCAAACAGATGTTAGCTGTTTGTCCTCAATTTAAAACCAGGAAAACCTGTTGATTCCCAGGACTGCATCTCCAATACACATACCTCAGGACATCTGCAGTTCTTTCTCATCAGGCCCTGGGGCAGAGGTCCCCACCCCTACCCCCACCCCCACGCCCCCACCCCTCCGTCCCCGCTCCGAGTGCCCTGGAAAGGAGGCATGTTAACAGCAAGACAGCTGACAGGCACCTCATCCCCTTGGGCAGCTCCCAGGCCTACTGCTGGTGTCCTGTTGGCCACTTCTGTCATCGGAAGCCTGCTGGGTGACTTTTTAAAAACAAGACCTCAAATTTGATCTCAATTTCAAAACAGCAAAATGAAGAGTGGGTTCTCCCTGGAGGCATTCTGCCCCTGGGTCTGGTTTTGCCCTGGGCCAGGCTCAGATTCCTCTGGAGGCTCAGCTCTGGTGGGAGTGTGGAGGGGCCTTGGGTGCCAGCAGTGAGAGCGGCACCTGGGCTCCCATCTCAGTGGGTTGAAAGGAGGTGCTCCGTGTGAGGTGCCGTCTGCTGGGTGAACCCATTCAGCTCGGCCTGAGCAGCATGCCCCTCGTCACATGTCTGTCTCTGGCTTCACATTTGCACTTTAATCTTCAGGAGCCCCATCTGCTCATTTAGATCCCTCACTTCCCCTTGAGTCCATGCAGACACACACATGCACTTGCAGATGAATTTCCACGTAAAAACAGGTGAGTTCATGTGCAATGGGAGTTAGGTTAGATCAAAGCACAGATAATGAGAAATACTGAAGTGGGTGTTGAGGACAAAGGCTTCTAGAATGTCCAAGATGAAAATAATTTAGGGACCATCCAATTTCAGTATCTGTTTTATTGGAATCCATCTGATTTTATTTGCTAAATATAATGCAATGCTCAAAAATATGTAGTCTACACACCCCCACCTCCAATCCTAGCTAATAATAGAGTAATATGCAAATTGACCATCACTCCAACACACAAGATGGCCACCCCCATGTGGTCAAAGATGGCTGCCCCCATGTGGACACAAGATGGCCGGCAGGGGAGGGCAGTTGTGGGTGATCAGTCCAGCAGGGGAGGGAAGTTGTGGGGGGACCAGGCCTGCAAGGGAGGGCAGTTTGGGGGCGATGAGGCCTGCACGGGAGGACAGTTGGGGGTGACCCAGGCCTGCAGGGGAGGACAGTTAGGGGCGACCAGGCCTTCAGGGGAGGCAGTTAGGGGCAACCAGGCTGGCAAGGGAGGGCAGTTAGGGGTTACCAGGCCAGCAGGAGAGGGCAGTTGGAGGTAACCAGGCCAGCAGGGGAGGGCAGTTAGTGGTGACCAGGCTGGCAGGGGAGGGCAGTTGTGGAGAACCAGGCCTGAAGGGGAGGGCATTTGGGGGCAACCAGGCATGCAGGGGAGGGCAGTTGGGGGCAACCAGGCATGCAGGGGAGGGCAGTTGGGGGGGACCAGGCCTGCAGGGGAGGGCAGTTAAGGGTGACTGGGCCAGCAGGGGAGGGCAGTTAGGGGTGACCAGGCCTGCAGGGGAGGGCAGTTAGGGGCAAACAGGCTGGCAGGGGAGGGCAGTTGGGGGCAATCGGGCCAACAGGGGAGCAGTTAGGCATCAATCAGGCTGGCAGGGGAGTGGTTAGGGGGTGATCAGGCTGGCAGGCAGAAGCGGTTAGGGGCAATCAGGCAGGCAGGCAGGTGAGCGGTTGGAAGCCAGCAGTCCTGGATTGTGAGAGGGATGTCTGACTGCAGTTGGACATCCCTTGAGAGGTCCCAGATTGGAGAGGGTGCAGGCTGGGCTGAGGGACAGCTCCCCATGCACGAATTTCGTGCACCAGGTCTCTAGTTTATACATAAGGAAATCAAGACTGAAAGGCCAGGCAAGCTGTCTCCCAGGGGCAGAAGCCTCTGAACCAAGGGGGCAGAGAACTAGGATCAGTTCTCAAGGCAGCCACTGGGAAGCAGTAAGTGCAGTGGCTCAAAGCCCAGCTCTACCTCGTATGTCTCTGAGCCCCTTCATTGTCTTGTCTATAAAAGGTGGGGTGGAGAAGGATAATACTTCATGAGTTTGTCTTAAGAATTAAATGGGATGATTTCTGTGAAGCTCTCAGCTTCCTTCTGGGCACTTGTAGCCCCAGGAGACGGTGGCCACTGTCGTCCTTAGAGTGGAGTCTGCTGCTTCATCAATGCCCTGGCTGGCCATCCCTGTGTGCTCTTCCCAGAGTTCTTAAATATGGGGATTTTTATCAGGATTGGAAGGATCTGACTCTGCCAGAAGGTGGGGGATAGAGAAGTGGGCTCCCAAGTTCAATGCCATCTGGGATATAGACCGCCAGCAGTGGAGAGCTGGGCTGTGAAGTGTGGCAGGTGGGAGTCCTGGTGTGTGTGTGGGGGCATGCACAGGAGAGCATGAAGGATTCAGACCCGTGTTCACGGCACTTGGCACTGTGTTATCAATATCAGGGAGAAATAAGAAAAAAACAGGCACCGGATTAGGCTAACTTGCATTACAGTAACAGCCTCTGGGTAGATCTCCCTGTCTCGCTCTGAAGTCTAAGCCATCCTGCACACTGAAGCCGGAATAATCCTCTTAGACACCACTTCCATTACGTCGCGCCCCTTCTCGGGCACCTGCTCACAACTGCCAACAGGATAAAGGGCAGACTCCTCTGCTGGTGCGCGTGCACGTGTTGTGTGTGTGTGTGTGTGTGTGAATGTGTGCGTGTGTGGTGTCGACAGGTAAAGGCATAGTGAGAGCATAGCGCTTTTTGAATTTTCTAAAATTTTGCTGATCAAACACTCACATTATCTTAAACTGCCATAAGAATTATGTTCATTCCTGGTACTGAGGAGGAGTAAGAGCTATGATCCATAAGTTTTAGGTATAATTTTAAGTGAGCATATCTGTTATTACCCCTCAAATATGAACAAAAGCGCACATGCCTTTGCCCATCACCCATCCAGTGTGATCTCTCCGAGCCTCAGCTTAGGCAGCTTGGTTTTAGGGTCACATTCTGCTGCACCTGAGCTAGCCAGTCTTCAGCACTGACCCTGGGTCCCCTGTCCTTGGGGGTCACTACAGCGCTCCAGCACCTCCCGGAAGCCTGATGCCCACTTGTGAGTGGCGGCTCCCACCGAGCCCCCTTTTTAAGGCCAGCGCCCCATATCTGCATGCGTCTGCTCACTCCCACCTGGTGCTCCAGCTCCTGCTGTCCTTCCTGCCTTCCCTCTCTTTATATCCTGCACATCCTCAGAGCCCCGACACAATCAATGTGACTGTGCCTTTTATTACAGACTTACTAGGCTTCAGCCCCTGCCAATGAAGTGGGCACTGCTATTATTCTCCCTTTACACACGAGGAAACTGAGGAAGGCGGGGGAAGCAACTGTTGGAAGATCTGCGCCGAGTCCACCTGGACACTCATGCCCTTGGCATGAGCCTCTGCACCACACGGCTCACCCTTCCTCTGCGCCCATGGCGGTGCCCTGCACTGGGAAACACTTCCTCTGTGTCTTCATTTCTTCTCTACAACTAGAATTTATGTAGCTGTCCCACATAACATCCACAGGACATGCAGTGGGATGGTTCCCTTCATGCTTCTCCCGAGCAAATGTGGGCCAACGGGTCTCGTTCCAAGGCCCACCAGACAGTCTGGTGTTTCCGGCACAGCCCTCGCCTTGCAGCCTGCCTCCGGTGGCGCGGTACTAGCCTCCCACAGAAGCCCTTCTTCAAAGGGCTTTTGTGTCAAGCACTCGTTTCCTGAGCACAATCCTGTCAGATCGGCATTATTATTTCCCATCGGAGAGACCCGAGGAACCATGGCTGAGCCAGGACCAGAATCCATGCCTTCTCCGCAACCCACTGCCCACTGTCCAGCCCCGTCTCTCCTGCCATTTATATTCTAGCCCAAACAGTGCACAGTGAAGTAGCCTGTTCTTCTCACCGGCTCCCTGAGCGTGAAGGGAAAAATGAAACTCTACCCCCTTTAAGGTTTTATCTGAAAGCCTTGCTAATCCAGCAGCAGCCTGTGAGATAACAGCTAAATCCCCCCACTGCCAAGGATTACCTTCTCATCTGATCAGCGAGGCACATCCGAGGCCTGGTTGGAGGTGAGTGTGCAGACAGGTCATTTTCTCTGTGAAATTGGAGGTGCTCAGATTTCCAGACCCTGCTGTCCTCCCTCAGAATGGAGCGGGAGGGGAGCCCAGGGTCTGTTACATTAAGCAGCTCCTCAATCAAGGTCACTTCAATGATAGCTTGATCCTAAAAAGCCCCTTATTCACTCAATAAATATTTATCAAGCACCTTCTGTGTGCCAAACACTGTGTTAGACAATATAAAATGACTGTGGGGCCCTGGTCAGTTCTGCTCAGTTGTTAGAGCACCAGGCCCATGCACCGATGGGTCCCCGGTTCAATTCCTAGTCAAGGGCATTTACCTCGGTTGCAATGTTCCATCCTCGGTCCCTGTTCAGGGCACGTGCAGGAGGCAACCAATTGATGTGTTTCCATCACTTTGATGTTCTCTCTCTCTGCCCTCACTCCCTTGCACTCTCTCTCTAAAAATCAATGGAAAAAAAATATCCTTGGCTGAGGATTAACACACAAGACTGTGGTGACATGGATATTGCCTCCCCGACTCCTATTATAGCAATAGTAGGATGTGATCAGGGTGAAAAACAAATCGGACACCAGAAAACTTCCACTTGGAGCTCACATGGCCTTGGCCGCTGATCTATGCACCCACATCAGGGATTCAGGAGCATCCACTGAGGCCAGAGGTCCCCGACCCCGGCCCTCGGATTAACGGGGCCATCACTCCGAAGGGCAGGTATGCCAGTGCCTGGTGCCTGCGAGGGCAGGGAAGTGCCTCGGAGTCTTGCCTTCTGTCAGCATTACAGAGTTTATAAGTGGGGGGATCGGGTCTGAGGACACGGCCTCTCCTAAATCGTCTTCATTCCTACTGAACTCGGTGGGGCTTTCCTCCCAGGGGCAGGTTGGAAACCACCAGCCTTGTTGGTCCAAGCAGCAGAAGCAGCACCCTCAGCGCACCCGCGCATCGCCTCTGACAACCACAGTTAGCCCTGGGCTCACCTTTCCCGGGGATGTCTGCTAGGGACCCCTGCCTGTGTTAAAGTGCTGCCAGAGGTAGGCCCTCGTCCTGGGTGTGCCACATCTCCCAGGCTCTGGAGCAATAAAAAGCAATAAAGAAATATGTGTGTGTTTTCTTTTTCTCAGAATGAGTGAAGTCATAATAAATTCAGATCAGGAACTGAAATGGGAATCATGTTTTGAAATAAAGACTTTCAAATAGCTAGACTGTTAGATGTTGTAGTCACTGATGAAAGAAAACCAGTATCTGAGGGATGACAGGGAAATGTCATTTGTTCCTCCACAGGAGGCTAGAGGACATGGCTCCGCGGGTTCTTTCCGAAGGGCACTCTTCAACCAGCAGGGACCAAGACTGGTCCCAGCCCTGCCCCGCCCTACTACCAACTCAGGTGGACCAGCTCACTTCTCCGGGTCTGGGCCTTTGATTTCTATTTCCTTGTAAACTGGACAATTGGTGTTTGCTTGTCCAGCACCCATTTCCCCTGTTCTAGTTGTGACACCTCAATTTTTCTTTGGGTTCCTGGTGCAGGAGGCAACCTGCACTCATCCCCCCTGATTAAGAGCACATGATTCAGGTGCAGCTGACTCTACCCCTGGTTCCAGAGAGGAGCATGAACTCCAAGACATGCCAATCACAGTACTGCCCCTCCCTTTCACCAGGGTGGTTGGCTCAGAGGAGGGCATGTGACCTTGACGTGTGCCAATCTGAGCTCAACTCAGCCTCGTGCCAGAGCAAAGGAGAGGAACCTTTTTTTTCACTGAGATTATTCAGAGGAGAGACATGAATTGGGAGCTGCGCTGGTGATGTTGCCATTTTTGAGGAGGGCTTCACTAAGAACGGAGTCAAAATAGAAAAAAGCAGAACCAACAGATGGAATTGAGAGCCCTGACACCATTGAGCTGTGACTTAGGCTGTCACTGGGTTTCCAGTTATGTGAGATGTCACTAGTACCCAAAGAATGCTTATCATACTCCACAACCAGCCCCTGTCTCCTTTATCTTGCTTACATTCTATTTACCCTGAAAGTACCAGTTTAAATGTTAAGTGCTCCTTTCTTTCCACAACATAGTATCATCCTATATAATAAAACCCTAATATGCAATAGACTGAACCATGAAACAACCAGTTGCTATGATGCGCACTGACCACCAGGGGGCAGACGCTCAATGCAAGAGCTGCTCCCTGGTGGTCAGTGTGCTCCCACAGGGGTAGCGCCATTCAGCCAGAAACCAGGCTCATGGCTGGTGAGCTCAGCGGTGGTGGCAGAAGCCTCTCCCAACTCTGCTGCAGGCAAGTGGTAAGGAGGGAAGGGTCCTGGACTTCGAGAGCCCTGGACTGCGAGAGGGATGTCTGACTGCAGGCTTGGGCCTGACCCCCAGGGGGATTGGGCCTAAGCTAGCAGGCAAACATCCCCTGAGGGGTCCCAGACTGCAAGAGGGTGCAGGCCAGGCTGAGGGACCCCCCCAGAGTGCACGAATGTTGTGCACCAAGCCTCTAGTTCTAACATATAATTATACTATATAAGTCAGATACCAGGATATATTGCTTATTGTTTACATTTCCCAACAACATGTGAACTCTGTGATTTTTGTTTATTCTGATCACTGACTTGACCAAGTACCTAGAAAAGCACTGACACAAAATAGGTTTTCAATAAGCTTTTGTTGCTTGAATGATTAACATTTAGCAGAGAAAGACATTTAGGGGACTTTCACTAGCTCTAGCCTGGGATGAAGTCTGTTTACTTTCACCCATTTTAAATTCTCCATGCTCCCCCATCCCCCAGTGATGGTAATGGTTTGGGCTAAAATACAATGAGTAACAGCTTCCATTTATTAAGTGCCCACTATGTGCCAGGCACTGGGGTAAGTGCTGGGCACACACAGAAGACAGTCTCTTCTTTCAAAGCATTCCTGGTCAAGACAGAGGGGCAGACACAGTGGCACTTATCCTTGGGCCCAGCACGATGTTTGCAGGGCAGAGACGGGCCGCTAGCCCAGCAAGGACACAGGTCAGAGAGGCTGCCCTGGGAGGGCTGGTATCTGAGCTGTCCCTTTCTCACGTTGGAAGGCAGACACAGCAGAGATGGGCATGGGTTGTGGGGAGGGAGGGAGGATGGGGGGAGGTGATTGAAACCCAGATTACACCAGAGGCTGGGGCAAGAAAGTGCTAATTCCCTCCTTCACGTGTTTTGTCTGGACTGACCTGCAGACAGCTCCATTCTCTGCTACCAGACCAGATTCTCTCTCACAAGGCCAGCAAATATCCCTCTCTCTTTCTCCCCGCCCCTTCCTCTTCCACCCCGCCCCCCCCCACCTCTCTTTTAAGTTTAAAAGCAAAGGACATTCACAGCCTCCGTTGGTTCTCTCTTTCCACATCACTCAATGCCATCATCTGGAAATACCCATAGGCTGTTGTCTGAACCAGTCACACTTTCTAGGAAAAGCAGCCCTTGCACTCGATGCCCGCCATCACTGGATACCCAGAAAGGGGACAAAGCTTCAGTTCTCGTCCGCAGTACCTCACCTCCCTCCACTCCAAATTGCTCCTGATTCAGGTCCCAGGACCAACCATCACTCCTCTCTCTCCAAGGTCATCCCTGAGGAAATCCTTCAGGAGCGAGCAGACAGCTCAGAGCTGGAAAGAGGCCTCTTTCCCTGGCCTGAAATGCTAGCTGCTTGACACGCTGTGTGTCAAGTTTCCACGCTCAGATGCAATGTTACCAGCACATATGGTTCCCCTCTTACTGGGTGAAAAGGACTTTTCTTTCCAGCCAAAAAAGCAAAGACAGAGAGACATGTCTACTGTGACTAATCTTGAAGTTTCTTCAGAAGTCAAATTTGATTGAGCTAATAATACACACTTTCCACAGGCTCAGCCTCGGGCAGAGTCCTGATGAGGGTAGTATTAGTCAAAGATCCACCTCAGCACCAGCCCACCCACCCTCATACCCACCTGAGAGGTCGATGGAGGGTAGGGAATGTCACCAAACACGTAGGCTGGTCCATAGTCCAGGAGACCCCCCTGCTTCCTTCTAGAGTGGAGGCCCACCACCACACCTGGATGAAGCTCACAGTCTGAGGGGCCACATTTCAATGCTGAGAGTTTGTGCCTTGGCAAAAGCCAAGCCAGCTTCGAATCCTGGAGCGTTTAATTACCAGCTACGTTACTTAGCTCCTCTAGGTCGGTAAAAAAGGGAATAATTATAGTAACTGCCTCCGAGGATTAGATTAAATGAGATAATGCAGGTTGATCACTGCCAATGGAGTGGGCACAAAGCAGACTCAGCCAATGACAGTTTTATCCCCCAGGGAATATGGGTCTTTGGAAGTCCCTGAAGCTTAACTTTCAGAAAGCTTAACTGTCTAGAGGTCCTAGCAGCCTGGCCCTGGGGTGGAAGTGGGAACTGTAAGGGGAGAAACTCATGGAGACTAAAGAAGACCCTGCAGGAAGGTGGGAGGGACTGCAAAAATCAGTCTCCATCTCTTGAGTTTCACCTTCCCCTTCATTCATTCATTCATTCATTCATTCTTCATTCATTCATTATCAAATATGACATGAGCTCCCTTCTATGTGTCAAGTGCTGAGGATGCAGCAATGAACACCACAGGCTATGATTCCTGTCCAGGAGCCCACATTCTATTAATCCCTTTGAGGTTTTTGGACTTTTAAGAGCTGTGTCCTATGCTCATGCTTGGGCTCCATTCCCAGGAACTGAATTGGTGTAGGGTGGGGAATGGGCCTTGATTTTTAAAATAGTCTTCACAACCACCAGATGGTGAACCAAAATCTTGTCTTGGTTTCTCTTAGTGTGCCCAAAGTAGTCTGACTAATTCCCCACCCCTGAAACATAGACAGGAAGAAAGAACTTGACTAAACAGTAAGGAAAAAAGAGAAACGAAATACAAGAAGCATGAAACCAGTCACATTGTAGAAGTCCGTTTTTGTTTTGTTTTTCACACAGCGAGCAAGCTTCCAGTGCCTCCTGTCGCATGACCCAAGAAAAATGCCTTTTAGTTTTTAGGTCCTTCCCTGTCCCAGCTGTTCCTGGCTCAGGCCCATCCAGGATGGGCCCAGAGGAAGAGGGAGGTTGGCTTGTCCCTGATGCACAGCTCTGACCATTCTCAAGGTTGACATATGGGCTATTTTCCTGCCAGGTCCCCACTCAGGGGAGTCACAGCGTATTTCTTTACATCTCTCTTTCTAACGTGTTACGCACTTCAAAGGGATCACATTTACACGTGCAGTGCTGTTGTCACTTCCAGAGAAGATGTTGGCCATGACTTCTCGGATTCATTGATGAGCCCTAGGCCTGAGGAGGCCCCGTGTACAACAGGTTCTCTTAAAGCCCTGCCCATGGCCAAGCTTTTTTTCTAAGCTGCTTGACAAAGAGACATGGCGGGTTCCTGGGACAGTTGGTTCCTATGTTGCTATGGACCCAATTCCAGATCACAAGCAGCCACATCTGCAAAGGACCTGTGGCCATAATTCTGACGATGAGAATTGTCTCTCCTGAAACACAGGGCTTCCATTTCTGGCTTCTTGACACTTAAGGTAGATTTTATCAAAAGCCCTTCAGAGGGGAGCCAGTGTTGTATATCAGAGGGGAAGAATGCATAACCGGTCAAATTCAGAAATGCTCTTACACTCCATTCTTGATACACTCCATTTTCATTCCACCTTGACCCTGAAAGGGACTATTTTTCTGGAGTATTCAGGACCAAGTCCATCTGCCAGGTAGAAACAAACGACTATGCCAGGCACTCACCCTCTGGGTGCATCAGCCCAGCAGCAGGCTCCTAGGTGATATCCTGAGGCTGCAGTGAAGCCACACCTAGCACCCCAACTTTGCAGCTCAGCCCACACCTGTATGCCTGCCCAGCCCACACCTGTATGCCTGCCCAGCCCACACCTGTATGCCTGCCCAGCCCACACCTGTATGTCTGCACATCTCAGCTGCCAGCACGCAATGCCATGAGCCTCAGTGTGGGACACTGGATAGATAGAGCCCTGAAATGATTCTAAGAATGGCAAGTTGATCTTTTCTCTGGCTTCCTCTGGATGGGCCAGGCATTCTCCTTGAGGCCTCTGTGCTGTAAGCTCGATTACTCCCTTTCACATCTTATGGAAAGATTTTGCTTCTAGGAATGCAATATTGCCTGGAAATAACAAAAACAAGAAGGAGAGGAAGGGGAGTGCGGAAGTATATGAAATAGAATTAGGAGGAGGAGTGGGAGGAAGAGAAAGAAGAGCAGGAGGTGGAAAGAAAAGGTGAGAAGAAAATTAGAGGAGGAGAAAGAGGGCTTCACATGCATTTTAAAAAACTATTTTTGTTTTGAGGTAATTATAATAAACATGTAATTGTAAGAAATAATACAGAGACACCTGTACCCCTTACCCAGTTTCCCCCAGTGATAACATCACAATATCACAGCCAGGGAGTTGACAGTGATACAATTGGTGGACTTTATTCATATTTCTCCAGTTTTACATGCACTCCTGTGTGTGTTGGGTAGTTCTATGCAGTTTTATCATGTGTACATTCCTGTGACCACCACTGCAGAGCAGTTCCATCACGAGGGCCCTTTTATAGCCACAGCCGCTCCCCACCTATGGCAAGCACTAATGTGTGCTTCATCTTTATACACTTGTCATTTCAACAGGGTCATGTAAATGAAATCACATAGTCGGTAGAGTCTTGAGATTGGCTTTTTTCACTCAATGTAAGTTTCTGGAGATTCATCCGAGTTGCTGCATGAACCTCGTGGAGTAGTGTTTTGTCGTATACATGCCCCACAGCTTGTTTGACCACCTGTTGAAGACATCTAAGCTGCTTTCAATTTCAGTTACAAATACAATTGCTATGAGCATTGAAGGTAAGGTTTTTGTGTGAATATAGCTTTTCATTTCATTAGATGCCCAGGAGTGCAGCCACTGGGTTGTATGGTAATGGTATGTTTGGTTTTCTAAGAACTGCCAGACTGTTTTCTAAAGGGGCTGTGCCAGTTTACACCCCCACCAGCAGTACATGAATAACCCAGTTTCTCTGCATCCTCACCAGCATTTGGCTCTGTCACTATCCCCCGCCCCGCCTCCCCACACCCTGCCCCAGCCATTCTGGTAGGTGTGTAGTGAAATCTCATTGTAGAGGCAATTTGCATTTCCTCAATGGTTAATGCTATCTAACATCTTTTCCTGCATTCATTTGCTGCTTGTATATCCTCTTCAGTGAACTGTCTACATAATTTTCTAATTGGATTGTTGTTCTTTTTTACCATTGATTTGGTGATGTCTTTAAATATTCTAGAAAACTAGCATCAAATATTTGGTTTGTGAATATTTTCTCTCTGTCTGAGTTTGGCTTTTCATCCTCTTCACAGGATCTGCCACAGAATAAATGAGTCAGTCATTTTTATTAATTTTTTCCTTACGGACTATGTTTTTGGCATTAAGCCTAAGAACTTTTTCCTAACACTAGGTCCAGAAGATTTTCTTCCACATTTTTCCCTAAAATTTTTATAGTTTTACATTTTGCATTAAAGTCCATGATTCATCTTGAGTTAATTTTCAGATAATATGTGAGGTTTAGGTTGGTTTTTTGTTTGTTTGTTAATGAGTATTCATTTAGGTGTATTTTTAAAGGTTAATCGCTATAGCAACCTTTTGAAATGGGTATTATATTATCAGCCCATTTTACAGATGGAGACGCCCAGAGAGATTTGGTGATGTGACCAGGCCCCACAGTTAATGAGTGTTAGGGAAAAGCCCAACTGACTCACCTGCTTTGCATTTAGGCCCTGCCCCTCCTGCCCCCTGCCATCCCTTTCCCCCTAGGAGTATTGCTTCCCAGATGTTCCAGGTTTCTGCACACATTCCTTCCTTCTGAGTCACCTTGTCTTCCCTGTAGGCTACCAGAGGATGGAACCTGTCAGGGATTGTCCAGGTGTCCTGTGACATGTTTGCAGAGTGGAGAATGGAGACAAATTGGAAATTGCCCTGTGTGCAAAGACTTTGTCATTCTCGTTAGGGGAGACACTGGGTTTCAGCATTTTCCAGAGTATTGCAGAACTGCTTCACTAGCGCTGGTTTGGGTGCAGCAGGTTGAAAATTTTAGGGTTCCCCCCCCCCCCCCCCGCCAAACAATCACACACACACATGCACGCACGCACACACACACACATTTATTAAGTCCAAGTCCAGAACATTTCAATCCCCAGCTGCCAAAATAAAATTCATTGATAGAGGTCAATAGGAAAGACTCAGAGCACCTTGAGGCAAAATTCCTGTGGCCAGAGCATGTTTCTCGCCCCTCCCGGTGGTTTTGGTTTGTGGTCAGACTATGCCCACCTCCTTCACTCCCATTAATCCATACCCGTCCCCATTCACGTGTAGGAGTGGCGGTGGAAGGTGGAGCTCTCCTCTCCAGCTCTCTCCTCCCTACTCACTGGCCGTGGACCTCCCGGCCAGGCAGGACCTAGGAACCTCTGCACTCCCAGCCCTGGAAAGAAATTGGCAGCCTCTAGGTTGATCTTACTCTTCCACAAATCCCTGAGCATCACCCGCTTATTAACAAGGGATCTAGGGAGCTTTTGCCTCTATGACCTTACACTCGGAAGGTCCCCTCTCCCTACAACTTCTCCCAGGGCTTGTCCAAAGACTACCAGGCTTTGTCCTGGGCCACTTAGGAAAGAGAAAAAAAAAAAGAGTGAGTCCAGTCTAATGACTCCAGTTTCTATAGGGATGTGAATATATCTATTTTTCCAGATTCTTCAGAAGCCTCAGGGTTGCTTGAACTCATACGTTGTCTGTTTTAACAGGTGAACCAACAATAGTATGCCTGGGCCCAGTCTGTCCCTCCACCTCTACCGTTGTAGAGTGTACCACCCCAATCTCCATGCTCACTGCCCCCCCCACACCCCCAGCAAATCTCCTCGTCTCCCCGTCAGTAAGTCAGTAATGTCCTCTATCATCTTCCAAACCTCTCGGGGGAGTGGAGAGGGTGAGAACAGTCAGGGCAGGCAGGGCTGCTCAAGGAGCAATAAGTCGCCGTGCCCTGCCTTGCTGCAGCCAAAGCAAGCTGGGGAGCCTCCCTCTGATATTGTTTGGGGTATGGCTCCTGCTCCAGATTCAGGTTCTATCACCTCCACCCTCTCTCAGGGAGCATGATTCTAACCCCCATCCCACCCCCATTCTTAAAAGGCTACCCCTTGCTCCCTATGCCTAACTCTTTCTATAGGAACCAAACAAACCTGGGTTTGAAACTCAACTACCACTTACTAGCTATGTGGCCATGCACTACTTACTGTTTTCAAGCCCAATTCCCACATCTATAAACAGGGAGATCACATCTGTAAAGCATGTACCATAGGCAAGATAGCTACTGCTTCTGGGACAAAGTTCATGCTCAGTCGTGGCTACATTGGTCCCCTTGACAACGGTCTCTGGGCCAGTCTTTGGTCCTTACTCTCCTTGTCAGAATTCACCCTGGAGGTGGCATGGAAACCGCCAGCACACCCACTCTGTGACCTGGGAGTAGGGCAGGAATCGTGCTCCGCTGCTCCCTGAGCCTCATCTCTGGCCCCAGGCAGCCAACCATCCCCATTACCTGGGCCAAGCAGTCCACCTCCCCCATGGTCAACCCCAGACCAGGCACCCATCCCTCTGAGGTTGGGGTTGATAGCAGGGCCAGTTGGGGGAGCTCCCTGCAGAAAGGTACCCTGCCTCTCACCTCACTGTTCTTGGTGACCCCTTCTTGGTGATCTTTAACACACCAACTCTGGTTAACAAAAAATAAAACCCAACAACAAAGAAAGCATTAAGCCAGTGGGGCCCACAGATTCAGAACAACAAAATCCCATTGCAACTTTTTTACTCCATACTTGCTGGGGCGGGGGAGTGGGGGGGGGGGGTGCTGGGCAAGCATCCACACTCAGATGGAAACCTCTAGCATAGTCCTGAATCCTCAGTATGTGTTGCCCTTAGAGCTGGATCTTAATGAAATGGGGCCAGCTTCTCTGCCAGACTCCTGCTTCCAACTTCAGGACACCTCCTCTTCCAGCGCGCCCCTAACTAACAGGCGGGTGGGGGGAAGGGGGGAGTGTGGGGGGGAGAGGCAGGGGAATCACAGGCGGAACCTGAGGAAGGGTGCTGGCTGGAAGGGGTCTCTGGGCGGAGGGGGGGGGGGGGGGAGGTGCTCAGAGGGACATACCCTCTTCCCAGACCCGGGTCACGCTGCCTGGGGCCTAGGGCTCAGGTTTGGGTTTTCCCCGCCCTTGCAGACAGGCTGGCTCCTCCTCGTGCGGAAGGAGGGCGGCTCTCCTCCTGGTCCCAGCCTCCGACCCAGTGGCGGGGAGCCCGGGGCCTGCGGAGTGCGGAGCGCCGGCCCCATGGCCCTGGCCGTGGAGCAGCTGCTGGGCAACCTCGCTGTCTTCACTCGCCGTGACTTCGAGGGCGACTGGCGCCCGGTGGCCGACGGGGGTTTCGGCCAAGTGTTCCAGGCGCAGCACAGGCGCTGGGGGACGCAGTACGCCATCAAATGCTCCCCCTGCCTCCTGCCAGAAACCACCAGGTACCTGTCGCCCCGCCCTCTCCTTTCGCAGGAGGAACTGAGGGCAGGGGCTCCGGAGGGAGGGCCATCTGGTTGAGGGGGGGGGGGGGGAATTGTCCCCTCGCCTTCCTAAACTCTAGCCAGTGGCCAGGTTCCCCAGGCTCAGCATGCGTTCGTCCTGTGACTGCATGAAGCTAGCACCACACCTGCTGGTGGAATCCAGAGGTCGCAGGGGAGCAGGAATTACCCCCCAAACTGGTCCTGCTCCTTCTTCCTAGCACCTTCTTCCTTCTGGGTGTCAGGGTGGTGAGGGCTACTCTCAGTGGCCCTCCGCCACCCTCCTACCACCCTCAACACCTCCGGGCGGCAGGGCTGGGCTGTCTGGGAGGCTGTGCCCCAGCTCCGTGATGCTCAGTGACTGAGGGAAGCAGTCCCCTCCCATGGCCATCCGGTGGCGCCTGCCCAGGAGTGCAGGCTGCAGGAGGCCTGGGGGATGGCGACCCCACCCAGGCCACTTGCTGGCTCTCACAGGTCCTGCTGGGAGGTCAGCCTGGATGCTGCCATGTCTGTCCTCGCCTTTATCTCAGGCTCCTCCCCACTCTCACCACCTGCACCTCTTCCCACTGTGTCCACCATCTCTGCCTTCTCCTGAGATGGACTCCAGCCTCATTCCCACCTGACTTGCTGGTCCTGGCTGCGCACTTGTCCCCTGTGTAGCCATGAAAGAGACGCTCGGATGTGAAATTTGAGCATGAAACCCATGTCTTTCTCCTAAGGCTCCTGGGCCTTCAACTCCAAGGCCTGGGAGGGAGTGATCTTGTTGGCATCGTATTTGGATGTTCTTTGTCCTGTTCTCTGTACAAGCTCCCAAGACACAGCCTCAGGTCCCACACATTGAAGCCGGTCCCTTCCTAATTCCCAGACCCCCACCTACTTCAAGTGAGATACCTCCAGACTCACCCACCTTCCTTCCTTAACACCTGCCTGTTGCTTTGGAGTAGAGATAGATTATTCCAGGATTTGTCCAAATCATCTACAGCCTTTGAAGTAAAGACCAAAGGGAAACAGATGGCATTGGCAGACTGCATTGTTAGACACTGACAATAGCTTCTGCCACTTTCCTCCTAAGTCCCAGGAACTCCCTGGGTGGAATGGGCTGAGGGATTTGATGGTAATTAATGCCTCCCATGCATGGAGTACTATCCTAGGAGTTTTACCTGCATTACTTCACTGGATCCTCCTTTCATCTCCTCATTCATTCATCCACTTGACGAATGCTTATTTCCCTACTATATGTCAGGCACTGTGCTAGACCCTGAAGTATAATGATGAATATAACAGATACAGCCCAGTTCTCCTAGAGAACAGCCTGGAGGGACAAAGATGTTAATCAGTTAACTGACATGTAAACCTAAGTGTGTGCTGCTGTGTGAAGTGTTACAAGGAAGGAGAGATTTATGGTTCTACGAGAGCTTATTAATATCGCTTGACTGAGATCAGAAAAAGGCTTTCCTCAGGAGGTTACACTTGAGCTGATATGTGAAGGATGAGTATGAGTAAGTAGGTGAAGAGGAGAAAACTTTCCAGGAAGCAGCAACAAAGTGTGCAAAGGGCCGAGGGCAGGAGGGGAATACTGAGTAAAGGATGGAAAAGTGGCTGGAGTTGAGAGAGAGGGAGCAGTGGAGAGCTCTGAAGGCTTTGCAGTTAGGTGGGGTTGGTGGTGACAGGGAGGAATTGATCAGGATTGCAGTATGGAGAATGGATTGGAAGGTTAGAGTGGATGCTGGTCCAGTTAGGACACTGTTCTCATTGTTCAGACAGTGAGACCAACAATAGCACACCTGGGCCTTGTCTGTTCCTCTGCTGCCAAAATAAATACTGGTGTGTTGTGATTGAGTGAAAGGAAGAGATTATGCAATATTTAGGAGGTAAAAATCCACTCAACGTAGTGCTGGGTTGGCTATGGGGGCTACATGAGGAAGGGCCACAAGTGTGAAGGTTAACTTGATGTCTGGCTTGCCCAAAGGAACAAGGATCCACTACAATGTCTATTCTGTGAGAGAGAGTCTGTGTTTGTCCTATTCCCCACTCTATCCTCAGTGCCGGGCACATCGTTGGTGTTCAGTAAGTATTTGTTGGACTATATTGTTGACAGTAAACAAGGGAAACATGAAAAGAGGCCCAGGTTTGGAGAGGAAGAGCACTGAGTTCCGTTTTGTACATGTTGAGAAGAATTGTCTGGTAGCCTTCAGAGTAAAGGTCTGAGCTAATGATATTAAAATGTGTGAGTCATTTGTTAGTCATTTGTTTAGTGTAATTGAAGCTAAGGACATGGATAACATTCATTCATGTTAAGCACTAAGTGAAGAAACCAAAAATCTCTCCCTTCATGAAGTTTATATTCTAATGGAGGAAGATAATAAATATGTAAATAAACAAACAAGCATGCAAATAAGCAATAAATATGCAAATAAATATACAAATAAACAAACATATGCAAATAAACAAATCAATGAATAATTTGATCTATAGCACTTACAACCAGCTGATATTATCTTGATTAAAACACCTACGGAGAGTTGAGTAATCTGATCTTCCAAGAAAACATTTGATCTAGGAATATTAATTTGTTGGCCATCTGTGTATGGGGGATAAGGATTGCCAGAGTTGGGGTAGGGTTGCTATTTTATATAGACTTGAAACCCTTACTAATTAGGTACTATTTGAGTAGTGATTTGAAGCAAAGAAGGAGCAAGCCATGTGGCTTTTAGGGAGAGGTATTCTAGGCAGAGGGAACAGCAAGTGCAAAGGTCCTGAAGTGGGAACATGCTTGACACGGTGGAGGAGCAGCAAGAGGCCAACTTGGCAAGAGCAGAGTCAGGGAGGGAGTGATTCCTAGGAGATGAGATCAGGGATCTGTGTCTGGGGGCAGATCATATGGGGCTTCGTAGGCCACTTTAAAAACTTCAGCATTTACTGTTATTGAGAAGAGGCCCCTGGAAGGTCCTGAGCAAAGTAGTGACATGTTCTGACTGACATTTTGAAAATATCACTCTGGCTGTTGAGTTGAGAATAGATGGCGGAGGGTAAGGGAGAGAAGCAGAGAGGCCAGTTAGGAGGCTTGGGCCAGGATGCCAATGGGTAGAGGTGCTGAGAAATGATCAGATTCTTGCTATATTTTAAAGGTAGAACTGACAGGTTGTGCTGAGGGACTGGTGTAGGAAGGAAAGAAAGAGAGGATTCAAAGATGACATCAAGACTTTGAGGACTAGTAGGTGGAGGCCCCATTCACTGAGATGAGGAAGGAGCAAGAGTTCAGGCTCTGGTCACGTTAAGTGTCAAATACTCAATTGGAGTTGCTAAGATTGCCTAGAGACAGAGTACAGAGTGAGAAGAAGTAGGGAGAGGCTCTGGGTCTGAGTGTAATGATTAAGAAGCAGGAAGAGGTGACCAGAACAAGAGGCAGAAATCCTGCAGAATATTGGCACACAGCTGAAGTAAGTTAATATTTTGAGAAAAAAAGAGTGAGAGATCTGACCCATAAACCAAGAACTGAACATTGTTCATAAGCTAGAATAATGTGGGGTCATTGGTAACCATAGCAACAGCTGTTCAGTGAAGTCCTGAGACCAGAAACCGGATGAAAGAGGGCGGTGGGAAAAAGAGTGAGACCACAGGCAAGGCCAAGGCTTTCAAGAAGTCCGGTGTCCAGGGGAATTATGCAATTCCTGTTGTTCCAGTTCACAGTCCAGTCACTGAGGTGTGGAGCTTACCTGCCCAAGGCATGCAGAGAGCAAGTGATGAAACTGGGATTTGAATCAGGGCACAGTGCCCTCAGATTCCTGCTTTTTCTTACTTCATGACAGATGTCTCAGTTTCTGTGAACTCAGAGGACACAAGGAGACAGATAAAAATATCACAGAGATGAAGGGGAGCTCTCTGGAACCATAGGGAAGGAGAGAGGAGAACCAGAGAACCACACTGGCCAGCCAGCCCAGATTCCAGGAAGAGCAGGTGCCTTTTCCTGGAGTTCAGGAGTGTTTGGCTGGCTTCCCACGGGGGCCCCGCGAGCACATTGCCAGCAGCTTCTGACTGCAGTGCCAACACAGCTTTGCAAATACGCCGCAGCTCTGATGTGAATTGTCTCATTGAAGAAGCAACCAAAATGTCATTTCTCCCTAACCCTCATCTTGCAATCCCCAAACAATTCATAGCAATTTGCATGTTCACTGCTCTGTGGACTCATTCAGTGAAAAGAGCGAGAGGGTTTGCAAATGCTTGTTTTCTAAGGCCTTCCCTTACTTCACTTCTGATAGATTCAACAAAGATGTATTGTGCTGTGCGTGGTAATGTGCTATGGGGAGCACCTACACACATCGTATTATAGTTTCTCCATAACATGGGATACCATGCAGCCATTGAAGTTCTTGCTTCAGTGACAGCAGAGAGAATAACAATGTAGGGAAGTGCTCAGGCTATGAGAACCAGCCCACACCATGTGATGGAAAGGGAGAAAGAGGAAGAAGGAGTAAAAGGAGGGAGGAAGGGAAACCGAGACCTTGGAAATGTGATGTAAAAGAATATACTAGAGCAGTGGTCGGCAAACCATGGCTCGCGAGCCACATGCGGCTCTTTGGCCCCTTGAGTGTGGCTCTTCCACAAAATACCAGGCCTGGGCGAGTCTATTTTGAAGAAGTGGCATTAGAAGAAGTTTAAGTTTAAAAAATTTGGCTCTCAAAAGAAATTTCAATCGTTGTACTGTTGATACTTGGCTCTGTTGACTAATGAGTTTGCCGACCACTGTACTAGATGAAAGGGCGGGGAGAGACCGACTCCATGTTCCCTTTGTTCCATGTCCTCCACCTCATGGAGTCAGGTTCCCGCCCTAGAACCTCTCCAAGAGCCCAACCCACACTTTTGAATTAGCCAATAGAAATGCAAGAGGAAAGTAAGCCGCTCCCTGCCCCCATGTGCAACCTGACCCCGACCAATCAGCGGAGGCCACACTACCTCACCCCTCCTACCTCTCCCTGGCCCCCTATAAATCAGCGCGTTTGGGGCCTGGGGCTCTCTCTCTGCCTCCTGCCGCTGTGTCGGCAAGTGTGGTGGATGGGGAGCTCGAGCTAGCTCGAATAAAGGCTCTTTGCTTTTGCATCAGACTCGGCTCCCTGGTGGTCTTTGGGGATCACGAAATCTGGGCATAACACTAAAGTATTGACAGAGGCCAAATTTGGAAGGTTAGAATACTGACAATTTAATTTTTTCTTTATAACTCTGTATTACCTAGATTTTCTACAGGGTGTATGTATTACTTTCATAATCAAAATGGCAATAAAATATTTTAAAATGGAAGCAGGGGGCATAATATTGGTCCTCCAGAGGCTTACAATCTACTGGGGGAGATATAAACAAGCAGCCAGAATAAATGGCAGGCTTTTTTTGTTGTTGTTAATCCTCACCTAAGGATATTTTTTTCCATTGATTTTTAGAGAGAGTGGAAGGGAGGGAGGAAAGGGGAGAGAAAGGGGAAAGAGAGAGTGAGAAACATCCATGCCAGAGAGACACAGCCAGGGCTGGGGATCAAACCTGTAACCCAGGTAGGTGCCCTTGAGCGGAGTCAAATCCACAACCCTTTGGTGCACATTCTGATGCTGTAATTACTGAGCAACACTGGCCAGGGCTACATTGCAAACTCCTTTACATCCTGTCTTTTTTCCTGCTGGCCACCTAGAGCCTAATCTGTATGTCCTACTGGACATCCTTCCAGGTCTCTCCTTCTTCCTATTCGACCTCATGAGCTCCCGAGGCTCCTCTGGGTCTGCACGGGTTGGCATCAAGCCTAGTTTGTGTGTTCTGCTAGTTGTTCTTGTAGTTGATAGTCACCTCCTTTCATCTCTCACTCCATCCCCCTCCACAACTGTGATGTGAATTGCCTCATTGAAGAAGCAACCAAAATGGAGATCAAGTTTCAACACATCGTGTCCAACTACGGGGTGTGCAAGCAGCCCCTGGGCATTGTGATGGAGTTCATGGCCAACGGCTCCCTGGAGAAGATGCTATGCACCCACAGCATCTCCTGGCAGCTCAAATTCCGCATCATCCATGAGACCAGCCTGGCCATGAACTTCCTACGCAGCATTAAGCCACCTCTGCTCCACCTGGACCTGAAGCCAGGCAATATCCTCCTGGACAGCAGCATGCATGTCAAGGTAATTGCCCTGGTCAACCTCTGCCCCCTTTTACTTTGGAGTCTCCTCTAGGTGGGCAGGATGATCTACCTGTCTGACTGGCCTGTCAAGGGTTTTAAGCAGCTTCCTTCATGGATGAATACTGAAGGCAGAAATCGCACCTAAACTAGTTGGATGAGCAGTGGAACTGGTGCATGAAGCCGGGTATCAGGATGCCTGCAATACCCCTCTTTGGGCCTCAGTCTTCCAATTCTGATGTGGGAAGAAGAATCTCTCTCCTTCCCATGCTTTGCGTGAGGTGGGGGTGTGTGTAAATGAGATGAGCCTATAAAAGGTCATGATGGACATTTTTTTCAGTTCCTAAAATATGCCACTCTTTTTCTGCCCTAGGATTTTTGCATGTTCTGTTCCCATTGTCAGGAACAGCATCCCCCACCCACTTCTTTATGTAACAAAGGACTATTCATCTTTCCATTCTCAGCTTAAATATCACCTCCTCAGGGAGGTTTTCCCTGATCCACCCTGCGGGCCCCTGTAAGATACCCTTATTACATCTCGGTCTTTTCATATTGCTAACACCCACTGTAAATATATAATATATGTGACACTACTTCATTAGTGACTATACCCCTTTTCTGAATAGCCACTTGGGTGTGAGGGTTCTCATCTTTTCTATCTGCTGCCTCAACCTCAGTGCCAGCCGAATTGGCACTTAGTGCCTGCTTACTCAGCATATGAATGAATTAATGGATGGAAGTACCAGGTGTACCGGTTAATAATGTGGATTTTTTTCAATAGATGGAGTTACACATATGTTGATATATATGCGATTTGATATGTATGCTATTTTGTTGTATTGAAAGCAAACTTCAAAACTTCATATGTCAAATTTTCTGAAGGTGTTAACATCATAGATATTTTTACACTTAAAAACGTCGAATTTCATGACAAAAAAAGAGCATTTGTGCGAAGTTGTAATTCATTACTTTATTTTGAAAAAAAAGTTATTGTATACTTCAGAAAGTTTATGATGAACATGCTCCATCTCAAGATACTTGTGAACGCTGGTTTAAATGGTTTAAAAGTGATGATTTCGATGTGAAAGACAAAGAATGTCCAGATCAACCGAAAAAGTTTGAAGACCAACAATTACAAGCATTATTGGATGAAGATGCATGTCAAACTCAAAAACAACTTGCAGAAAGATTAAACGTTGCTCAGCAAACAATTTCCAATTGTTTATAAGCAATGGAAAAGATTTTAAAGGAAGGAAAATGGGTGCCACCTCAACTGAACGAAAGACAAATGGAAAACCGAAAAGTCATCAGTAAAATGTTGCTTCAATGGCACGAAAGAAAGTCTTTTTTGCATCAAGTTGTAACTGGCAATGAAAAATGGATTTATTTTGAGAATCCCAAATGCACAAAATCATGAGTTGATCCAGGTCAACCATCAACATCAACTGCAAGGCCAAATCACTTTGGAAAGAAGACAATGCTTTGCGTTTGGTGGGATCAGGAAGGTGTGGTGTATTAGCTTCTAAAACCGGGTGAAACCATTAATACTGATCTCTCCCAACAACAAATAATCAATTTGAACCACGCTTTGATCGTGAAACGACCAGAATGTGCCAGAAGACACGGCAAAGTAATTTTGCTTCATGATGACACACCATCACACACTTCAAAACCAGTTAAAGACACGTTAAAAGATCTTGCCTGGGAAGTATTAACCCACCCGCTGTATTCACCAGACCTTGCTCCTTCAGATTACCGCTTGTTCCAATCGATGGCATACTCAGTTTCTGAGCAGCACTTCAAAACATATGAAGAAGTGGAAAATGGGGTCTCTGAATGGTTTGCCTCAAAACAAGAAAAGTTCTATTGGGATGTATCCACAAATTACCTGAAAGATGGGGGAAATGTGTAGCTAGCGATGGACATTACTTTGAATAAAGCACTTTTGATGTTTCTCTTGAAATTATCGTGTTTTCTTTGATTACAAAACCCGCATTATTAACCGGTACACCTGGCAAAGAGGGGGTACATATCCATGGTGTAAATGCTTCAGGATCCGTGGAGAGGGGATGGACAGAAGCTCACCAAAGAGCAACTTGATCCATAGTTCCTCTAAATAAAGGCAGCACCTCCCAAGTACTTCCTATGGCGGGCATTGTTCGAAGTGCTTTTTGCTTATGTACTCATTTAATGCTCACAATAGCATGATGAGTTAAGTGCTCATATTATCTCAGTCTTATAGATGAGGAAACGGGGCTCTGAAAAGATAAGAAACCTGCCTAAGGTCCTCCAGATCACAGTGGGAGAGCTGGGAACTAGCCGGCTCCTAGCCACTGCTCTGCGCTGGGAAGTGGGGGGAGTCTTGCCTATGGAGGCAAGACTGTTGCCCCTGTCCCCACCCCGGGCTTCCTCCCAGATTTCTGACTTTTGCTTGTCTAAAGGGATGGAACAGTCAACCCGGATGCAGTACAACGAGAGGTCAGCTCTGCGGGGCACCCTCAGCTACATGCCCCCTGAGATGATCCTGCAGAATAACATGGCCCCAGGGCCCAAATACGATGTGTACAGGTGAGAGGGGGGATGGCACCATCTCCATACCCAGGAAGTAGCTTGTCACAGCCTTGCCTGGACCCGGGGCCCAAAGGGCAGGGTGGGCCAGGGATGAGGTCTGCCCTCCCTGCCCCCGTTGGAGGGGGATGCATGGAGAGGGACTCTGGCTGGAGAGGATTTGCCTGGGATTGTGTGGCCTGTGGGGCCCCCTGACCAGGAACACTTTCCCCATCTGCAGCTTCGGGATTGTCATCTGGGACATCCTCACTCAAAAGAAACCATACTCAGGTAGCAGACGGCAGTGGACCCTCCGATGGGGTCCTGGCAGGGGTTGTGGGAGGGCTGAGGGTTCATGGGGACAAGACCAGTGGCAGGTTTGTGTAGTGGGGAACTCTTCAGGGGTTCCCATCCACACACCCACCTTCCTTCCTCCCCTACTTTCCAGAGCTCACCTTACAGAGAAAGGTGGGGTGAACGTCAGCCCAGGCCAGGCTTTCTGCTCTAATTCCTGTGCTCCTCCCTGCACCCCCCACTCCCACCCTGCTGCTGAGAATGTCAGGAAAACAGACTGTCAGGAAACTAGGGTAACCCAGCGGAGTTGAAAGTCAAGTTCACCATTAGGACTTTTGGCCAGCCCTGCTATCTTTGGACAGCAAAAGATGGGGTCGTGTCTGGTCTTGGGTGGGAGGTGGCTGAAGCTGGACCAGAGACTTAGAACCTAAAGTGGCCCTGCAATCTAGCTGTTTACTCCCCATGCATTCATAGAGGCCCTGCTGGGTGCACCACCCTGTGGGGATCCTCACAGCCCCCCCCCTGCCCAGCTCCTCTGCTCCCCGAGCCCTCCACCTTCCAGCACCCACACAGCCTCGGCTCCTCTCGCAGGTCTCAATATGATGAACATCATCATCCGAGTGGCTGCGGGCATGAGGCTCTCCCTACAGTCTGTCTCCGATGAGTGGCCAGGGGAGGCCCGGCAGATGGGGGACCTGATGAAGCGCTGTTGGGACCAGAACCCCAAGAAGAGACCCTGCTTTCCAGGTTCTCACCTGCCTGCCCTGCCCAGGGAATGGGGAGTAGGGCGGGGCTGGGGCAGGAGGGGCAGGAGAGGAAGTGGAGCCCCAGGCCACTCTGAGGGCTCTGCAGAAAGGCCTGGGGGGGCTGGGCAGCATGCAGTGCTGGGAGAGGGTGGGGAGGCAGGGCAACTGAGGACTTGGGGAGAAGGGCGGGGGGGGGGGGGGGGGCGCCTGACCTCTGGGAACTGCCCTGAGCCTGTGGGAGGTGCGTAGAAGCCTTGTTGCGGGAAGGCAGCTGGGGCTGGCTCCGCTGCTTCTGAGTTCTCCGGGTACTACTTACTGTCACCATTGTAAATGTTCCCAGACCAGGAGATCACTGTGAAAACATGCACAAAGGCGTGAATGTGAGCATCTTAGAGATTACCTAGTCCTCCCCTCATTTTGTGAAAAAGGACTGACCCTCAGAGGGTCAGTGACCTGCCACGTGGTCCCGCTGAGCAAGGCTGGGACCGATCTGTTCTGCCTCCGGGTGCACATGTGCGACGTGTGTGAGCCCAGGAACAGATGTGGGGGTGGGGGCACAGGAAACGTAGTATATCCACAATGGGGGAGGATTGCTGGTCTGCCTGTTACTTCCTTCCTTTGTCTCTCTCCCTTGTGAAGCAGACATCACCATCGAGACAGACCTGCTGCTGTCACTGCTCCAGAGACCCGTGACCGACCCCGAGAGCGAGGCCCTGGCCAGGAAAGTGTCCTGCAAACCGTCTCTCCGCCGGCCCTGCGAGGTGGGTGCGGTGGCTGGGCGTGGTCTGTGGCAGGCCCTGGGGGTGCGTGCATTGGTGTGGCCCTCACAAGGCCGCCTGGCTGAGGGGGAAGTGGGAACCCAGCCCACATTGTGCCAGGGGTCCTGTTTCCCTAAGTATACCAAGGTTCTCTAGGGCTAGTGGTGGTCGTGGCTTCTCTCAAATGTGTGGGATGAAGCAGAGGCCTGTCCTGCAGAGGGAGACCTCAGCTCGCCCAGGCTTCCCCACCGTGGACATCAGCACCATCACTGTTCTCCTGTCCATTCCCTGACTTGCGAGCCAGACTCAAGGGTGTTTTGTGGTTGTCCGATAAAAGGAATCTTCTGCTCCAACTAATGGCCAGCTCCATCCTCAGCCAGTTGCCAGTTGGTGTAGGCTCCCGACTGAACCCACGCAGCCACGCTGCTTTCCATGTAGCCCAAGGAGAAGTGCAGGCCCTGGGCCACCTTTTTCCAGCAGGGTCTCTCTGATCAGGTTTTCCTTTAGACACATCTGGTGGTAAGAGTGGCTAGGAAGGGGTTTCTGAGGACCAGGGGGGATGTGAGTCCTACCCCTAAAGGAGAGTACTGGGGAGAGGGAAGGAGCAGAAGAGGGCCTGGGCCAGAACTGCCCTGCTGATCCACCCTGTGTCTCTGGTTCTCCCTCCCCAGGTCAGTGAGGAGGTCAGCCAGGAGGTCACAGACAGCAGTGAGTCCAGAATGCACATCGGGAGCCAGAGAATTCACGGGGAGGAGAAAGTGGAATCAAATCACACCCCTTTCCCAGCCTCCCTGGCCCCCTCCCCCTCCCCAGGAATTAGAGAATGAAAAATAAAATGCCAATGCCTGGGCCATCTAGACTAATGAAATCAGAATCTCGGGGTGGCGGGGCTGGGCGGGGGGGCGAGCAGTGGTGAGGCGGGGAGATCTGTCTTCACAATTGGTAGTATGAGATGGGCATTGTTGGTGTTCCCTTTAAGGATCAGGACCTGGAGGCTCAGAGTCAGAGTTGACTGAGGGATAGGTCAGGATTTGCACCCAGGCCTTGCTGCCCGTTCTCAGGGGAAGAACTGCCAGAGTGTGTTCTCTAGCACAGTGGACCCTGCACAGAGACCTGTGGTGTCAGGAAAGCCGCTTCTCTGGCCTCTGTTCCCCGGGCGGTACTTCAGGAGGCAGGGGGTGGCTGAGATGACCTCTGGGCAGGTCAAGGTCCTTTTCAACCCTACCTCTCTCCCAGCAGACTCAGGAGGCCACTTGAAGCAGGTCCTGCAGCTCTCAGACAGCGGGAGCCTGGTCCCCAGCGATGAGGAGTTGTGCATCTATGAGAACAAGGTCACCCCCCTCCACTTCCTGGTGGCGCAGGGCAGCATGGAGCAGGTGAGGCTGCTGCTGGCCCATGAGGTCGACGTGGACTGCCAAACGGTTTGCGGCTACACACCTCTCCTCACTGCGGCCCAGGACCAGCAGCCTGAGCTGTGCGCCCTGCTCCTGGACCACGGGGCTGACGCCAACCTGGCCGATGAAGACGGCTGGACTCCGCTGCACTTCACAGCCCAGAATGGGGACGACCGAACTGCCCGCCTGCTCCTGGACCATGGGGCCCGCATGGATGCCCAGGAACATGAGGCATGGACCCCATTCCACCTGGCTGCACAGAACAACTTTGAAAATGTGGCACGGCTTCTGGTCTCCCGTCAAGCTGACCCCAACCTGCGTGAGGCCGAGGGCTAGGCCCCCTCACCACGTGGCCGCCTACTTTGGACATGCCACCCTGGTCAAGCTGCTGACAGGCCAGGGGGCTGAGTTAGATGCTCAGCAGAGAAACCTGTGGACACCCCTGCACCTGGCCGTGGAGCAAGGCAAAATGAGGGCCATCCAACACCTGTTGAAGAGTTGTGCGGCCCCTGATGCCCTTGACCAGAACGGCTACAGCCCACTGCACACCGCAGCCGCCAGGGGAATGTACCTTATCTGCAAGATGCTGCTCAGGTATGGGGCCAGCCTCCGACTGCTGACCCAGCAGGGTTGGACACCCCTGCATCTAGCAGCCTACAAGGGCCACCTGGAGATCATCCACCTGCTGGCTGAAAGCCATGCAGATTTAGGGGCTCCTGGCAGCATGAACTGGACCCCCCTTGCACCTGGCTGCCTGCCACGGGGAGGAGGAGGTAGTGGCAGCGCTGCTGCAATGCGGGGATGACCCCAATGCTGCCGAGCAGTCATGCTGGACACCCCTCCATCTGGCAGTCCAGAGGGGCACCTTCCTGAGCATCACCCACATCCTGGAGCACCATGCAGATGTCCATGCCCGCAGCAAGGGAGGCTGGACCCCCACCCACCTGGCGGCCCTGAAGGGCAACATGCCTATCCTCAAAGTGCTGGTCAAAGCTGGTGCCCAGCTAGACATCCAGGTTGGGGAAGGCTGCACACTCCTGCAGCTGGCCCTCCAGAGCCAAAAGCAGAGCGTCGTTGCCTTCCTGGAGGGCAAGGAGCCCTTGCTGGCCATTGTGGGCAGTGCTGAGCCTGTATAGACCACCTAGGCTCTCCTCACCGTAAGGACGAGGGGTTGGTGAAGTACACCGGGCTTCTGGCAGGGCCCCTTCCCTGTACTTGCCACCTAGTCCCCTGCATGATGGAGGGACAGGAAGAGGCACACTGAGGTTGCAGCTGGGGAAGAGCCCTGGCTTGGAGAGGTCCTTCAAGACCTCCCCCAAGTGCGAGTCTAGCAGACCCAGCCTCCTCCTCCTCCTCCTGTACCTGGACTCGAGCCCCCAAACTGAATTCCCTTCTCATTCCCAAGACTCGTGCCACCTTTAGCCAGCTGTCCCTGGGCTCACAGGGCCCTTTGCATCCCAGGAGCCCTCTCTGAGGACAAAGGCACAGAGGAGACATAAGTGCTCCCCCAGCTCAGGTCTGTGTGACTTGGCCCCTTACCTGGGTGGGGCCAGGAGATCCAGACACCCGCGCTTCATACAAGGGTGGGAACTAAAAGTCCAGAGGACGTTCTGCTCATCATGTACCACCCAGCCAGCCCTGCTGCTGCACTGGCCACACCTTAGCGGTGGCCTGGTCGCAGTGCCTGCGTCTCCCACACAGGCTCTTGGGGGGAAGGAAGGTGATGCTCCAACTTCCCGTGAGGGATCCTGTGTGGACGCTCAGTCCCTGGTCTCCCTGACCACCCTTCGCTGTGTCCACTTACGTGGCTAAGTTCAAACCCTGAAGTCAATAAAGCTGTGATGAGTCCCCCTTAGAGATAGACTGGCCTGTGGAGCCTGGCTGCATAGGGACCAGTAGTGTTAGATGGGGTGTATATGTGCGTGTGTGTAAGATCTGTGTGTGTGAGTTCACACAGGGGCGGTGCAGGCGGCAGGAGGAGGAGGTGCTGGGGAGGAGGAGGTTATCTGGGTTCCATGGCGCTCGCCGGGTGGGCCTTTCCTGTCCAGCAGCAGCTGAGAGCTCTCCTGGACCACAGCCTGGCCACCCTCAGCTGGCCAGGCCTGGCCTGGCCTGCTGGTTATGGGGCAGGTTGGGACAGAGCTGGGGCTGCTCACACCAACCTTATGTGACCAAAACCTGGTTCAGTGGTCGGCTGGCATCTGCTTCCTTTCTGGCTCTGCCAGGGCTGGAAACCCTTGGAAGGGGGTTGAGGGGGGCTGTGGTGGGGGCAGGACAGGTGACCAAGGGGTCCCACCTGCCCCTCTCGACCTTTCCACACTGCTGGAGCAGCCCCTCCAACTCAAGGGTGTTTTGTGGTTGTCCGATAAAAGGAACCTTCTGCCCCAACTAATGGCCAGCTCCATCCTCAGCCAGTTGCCAGGCCCACCTTTGCGTGCCACCCTCCCCAGCTGCATGCAGCGCCCTTAGCTGGCAGCCTTACCTCAGTGTGGCGTGAGGGAGACACCTGTTGCCCATGTACATGCCAAGCTCATGAGTCATTTTCAGCAGAGCTGGGAGCATTGTGTCTCCCATCCTGTGGTCCCTGGATTGTGGTGCCAGCTCGTGGGCCCTGGACACTTCACCCCACCATGCTGCAGACTATAGCCCCACAGAGACCCCCAGCAGCTCTGAGCTGGGGTGTGCCCTAGCACAGTGGTTGTAAATCAAGCCCTAGCACACTAGAATCTCCCAGGGGAAGAGTGTGAGGGGGTTGTTAGAAAGGCTTATTAAATATCTGGTGCTACCCAGAATCTCCGGGACAGCACCCAGGCGTTAGCTGGAGAGCAGCCAGGGCTGAGAACATCCACCAGGGGGCATCCGGTGGCTTGTCTCTGTGCCATTCCTTAGGGATCCAGGAAGACAAACACTGGCCAGCAGCCCGGGGCAGCGGCCTTTTCCTCTCCTGGTTGGATGAGTGGGGAGTCCTGAGGATGGGGGCAGGGGGCACTCAGCAGACTGTCCCATCCTCCTGCTCCTTGCTAACCTCCTGGCCCATTTTCCTTGTTCTCCCTGAGACTAAGCCTTAGGCAAAACTTGTAGTTAAAAATGTCCCAGGAGTTCTGTCTTTCCTAGAACATGCTGGAGTGGAAGAGGGAAGGGACGGGGCTCAGTGCTGTTTGCTTCTTGTGCCCTGAGGTCTGGGTCTGGCTCCAAGTCTGTGGTTGGGAACGAACCAGAGAAGGAATGTTGGCTCCATATTCACTCCAGGGGAGCCCAGGTTAATCCATGGGCGTGGTCAGGAGTGAGCCGCAGAAGAGCAATAGTGTCTGTCTTATTCTATTAGAAAGAGTTTGAGGAAAAACCTTGAAAAAAGGAGTTAGAAGAGTTAGGTGATCCTTTTGCACCTATTGCCCTATGAATGGCAGGGATCTCATGAGATTCAGACAAGACTATCTCTAGGAATCATTTCAACTCTGAGGATCCCAGGGTCCAGGTTGAGGTCCTAAGACCCCGGCTTCCTCTACTTCCTTCCTCCAAGAGATAACTGAGCTAGGGGTTTTAGACGGGCTCCGGCCAGCACAGCCCTTCATCGCCTGCTAGTACCTTCTTGTCTCTTTCGAGCCACCCCTTTCTGGGCAGACCCAGCATCTACCTTGAGTCCAGACACAGACACACAGCATCCACCCTGCACCCACTTCAACAGCTGCCTTCTGGCAATTTCCTAGGGATGTTTAGAATTGGATGTTAGTGAGGCCCTTGAAATTCCCAACGAGAGGGTGTCTAGTTGAATTTCAAACCCGTTTAGGGAGACTGGGGTTGAGGAGGATAGGAACGCCTCAATTTCCACTTGGATGTGCTATTAACCTTTTAAGCTCGCTGTGTCCCAAACTGAGCATCCCCCCTTTTTTTTTTAAAATAAATCTTTATTGTTCAGATTATTACAATTGTTCCTCTTTTTTTCCCCCATAGCTCCCCTCCACCCGGTTCCCACCCCACCCTCTGCCCTTACCCCCCCCCCCACTGTCCTCATCCATAGGTGTACGATTTTTGTCCAGTCTCTTCCCGCACCCCCCACATCCTTTTCCCCTTGAGAATTATCAGTCCACTCCCTTTCTATGCCCCTGATTCTATTATATTCACCAGATTATTCTGTTCATCAGATTTTTTTATTCACTTGATTTTTAGATTCACTTGTTGATAGATATGTATTTGTTGTTCATAATTTTTATCTTTACCTTTTTCTTCTTCTTCCTCTTCTTAAAGAATACCTTTCAGCATTTCATATAATACTGGTTTGGTGGTGATGAACTCCTTTAGCTTTTTCTTAACTGTGAAGCTCTTTATCTGCCCTTCAATTCTGAATGATAGCTTTGCTGGGTAGAGTAATCTTGGTTGTAGGTTCTTGCTATTCATCACTTTGAATATTTCTTGCTATTCCCGTCTGGCCTGCATAGTTTCTGTTGAGAAATCAGCTGCCAATCATATGGGTGCTCCCTTGTAGGTAACTAACTGTTTTTCGCTTGCTGCTTTTAATATTCTCTCTTTGTCTTTTGCTCTTGGCATTTTAATTATGATGTGTCTTGGTGTGGTCCTCTTTGGATTCCTTTTGTTTGGGGTTCTGTGTGCTTCCTGGACTTGTAAGTCTATTTCTTTCACCAGGTGGGGGAAGTTTTCTGTCATTATTTCTTCCAATAGGTTTTCAGTATCTTGCTCTCTCTTCTTCTGGCACCCCCATAATTCTGATGTTGGTACGCTTGAAGTTGTCCCAGAGGCTCCTTACACCATCTTCATATTTTGGATTCTTTTTTCTTTTTACTTTTCCGGTTGGGTGTTTTTCACTTCTTTGTATTTCAAATCTTTGACTTGATTCTTGCGATCCTCTAGTCTGATATTGGATCTCTGTATATTATTTTTTATTTCAGTCAGTGTATACTTAATTTCTAGTTGGTCTTTTTTCATATCCTCAAGGGTCTCACTAAATTTATTGGCCTTTTCTAGAAAATTCTTGAAAAACCTTATAACTGTGGTTTTGAACTCTATATCCAGTCATTTGCTTTCCTCCATTTCTTTCATTTGTGACCTGTTTCTTTGTCTCCACATTTTGGCTGCTTCCCTGAGTTGACAGTGGCTTTGTGTGCTAGGTGTCCTGTAGGGCCCAGTGGCTCAGCCTCCCCAGTTACCTGAGGTGGACACTCTTGGTGCACCCCTTTGTGGGCTGTGTGCACAGTCTTATTGTAGTTAAGCCTTGATTGTTGTCGGTATCACTGGGAGGAATTGACCTCCAGGCCAATTGGCTGTGAGGATCAGCTGTGTCTACGCTGGGAGAACTTCTGTGCTGGAGACACCCTTATGAGACAAGCCTTGCAAAAGCCTCTGTGCTCAGCTTAGATGGGGCAGAGTGTCAGGGCGGAGCAGACAGCAATGGCTTCCCATCAGCCCTGCCCTAAGAGGCCCTGGGTCTCAGTGTCCCATGGTAATTGCTGCAAGCACCTCTGAGAGAAAGCCGCCCTTGAGTTTCACCCGCTGCCAGACAGTCCATTTTCTCCCAGAATGAGTCTGGGTCCCCAGAGCCTCGCCCGGAACTGGAGTTCAGAGCCATCGGGAGTTTTTGTCTCCCTCCCGCTTGAGAAAACCAGCCGCTTACTCAGTTGCCAGCCCTCTTCGCGCGTGCGCCTTGGTTACCTCTGCCTTCTGCAGCTCCTCTGAGTCTCAGTGTGCTTTTCTCTTTCCTTCTAGTTGTAGAATTTCCACTCAGCCAGCCTTCCTGTGGTTCTGGATGATGTCCGTTTTGTCTTTTAGTTGTAGTTTTGAAATTGTTGTGTGGGGCAGCAGTTTAGGTGTTTACCTATGCCACCATCTTGGTTTCGCCCCAAGTCAATGGAAACTGAGCATCCCCTTGCCCTCCACCAGCCTGCTCCTCACCCTTTCCTCCCTCCCATTAGGTGAAGGTATCTAAACTCCTAGCCTAGGAGTTATTCTAGATCAGCCTGCCATACAGAATTCCCTGGGAGGATGGAAACGCTCTCTGTCTGAAGCTGTTCAAGAGGACAGATGCCAGGTCCTGGTGCTGTTGTAAGCATTTGAAATGTGGCTGGTGCAACTGAAGGAACACATTTTCCACTTCTTTAAGTTAAATGTAAGCATCCACAGGACAGTCTATACTCTCCAAGATCCAATGTGCCTATCCCCACCCAGGAAGCCTTCTCTGACTGCTGGCTAGAGACCTAGAGACGGTCATTCTGTATCTATGCCCCCCGTAGGGAGGTTCAGAAAGCGCCTTCCTTTGGGGATGAACGCATCCCTGCCTGTGTTTATTTCTGCATCCTAGCCCTCTAGGTATGCCAACCGGGCTTACTGAATCTGATTAGGGCTGTGTGTTGTTGCTATAAAGTAAGGGACAGAGGGTAGTTGCTAAGCTGGACTGAGGCTGGGGAGGTAACCTCTGGGGGCCTGGGAAGTGGGAACATACGGGCTTTGAAGACAGGTAGACCTGGGTGCAAATCCTGTTGTGCCACCTGCTAGTGTGACCTCAAGTTGCTGAAACTTCCTGGGCCTGGTGCACAGCCACACCATTTGCTTCTCTCACTGGTGATTGTCACAGCAGAATCAGATGCCTTGTGGGTCGGAAGGGGGAACAGTTAGCAAGCACTCAACATATTCGTTTCTTGCAGTTTCTCCCAAGTCAGAGGAATTTTTCTCTTGGAGGGGGGCGCCGACAAGCCAGCTTTTGGGAGCCTTTTGGCAGATGCTCAGAAGAGCCACTGCTATTTTCCTTTGCTGGCCCACCCAGGGGAGGAAGGGGCAGCGTGTTGCAGGGCAGCACTGACACCTCCTGGGACACACCTAAAGGAGCACCCAGTCAGCTGCAGGGCAGGGGAGCCCCACTGTGGACCATGCCCACGGCCACGTAGCCTCAATGACCATCCATAGATGGGATTACCCTAAGCTCTGAGAGCCAGCCAGTGGGGTTAGTGTGAGCAAAGCAAGGGAGCCGTGTCTGCAGCCACCATGGAGGGAGGGTCCAGGGCTGGTGTTGTCCCTACTCCGCCTTCAGCTGAGCAGAGGCAGTGAGGGCTCAGCCTGCCCGGAGAAGGGCAGGAAGATAATACAGGAGTGGGCACAAACAGGCTTACAATTTTTTGTATGGGAAATAATACAATAATTAATCAATAATAATACAAGAATAAACCCTGTGTTTCAAGTACTCACAACTGTAAACCTACTGTTGTCCACCGCAGTACAGAAGCTGCGGGAGGGGTGGACCTGAGCGTGGATCTGGGGCAGGGCCGGGGCAGGTTGGCTTTTCGGGCTCTTGGTCACCGAGCAGCACTAGACCTGGCACGTGTCTCTGCAGCAGTGTCCTCCCCTCTTGCCCACCTAGGCTTTCCCAGGCCTGGACGAGGCCCAGAGCCCAGCCTCTGCAGACTGCGCTCTCACGGGGCAGACGGGGTGGGATGTTTGGAGTTGAGCCTGGTCAGAAAAACCCAGAAGGTGTGCTGCCAGAGCTTTGTTCCTACAAAATCCCAGCCCCTCCCCATACCTGACCCGTCCCTCACTTCACCAACAGCATCTGCCCCCAGGTGCCAGGTAGGCTGCCTCCCTCACTCCAGCCCCGCACACATCGCCAGGTCTCGGGACAAGCCAGGTGCGGAGGGGGGAAAGCCCACACAAGGGCCATGGCCCTGCAGCACTGCCGGTGGACGCAAGGCCCCTCCCTCCACCCTCCAGGCCACATGCTCCACCCGCAGCTCACACCCAGCTTTACTGCCAAGCGGCAGCTGGGATAGGAGAGGGAGTGGGAAAGTGTTCTTATCACACATCCCCTTCTCCCTGACCCCAGAACCCCAAAAAGCCAGGGTGGACTCACCTCAGAAGATGGTCTTCTCTCTTGCCACCAGCTTCTCCCCAGCACCAGAGCCAGGGCAGCTGGTTGGCAGAGACCTTCAGGAACGGGTGCCCTGACTCGCCTCTGGCTGCTGAAGCCGCACTAGACGTTGTGCCCTTGCCAAGCAATGCCTCCGACACACACACTCATTTGCTCTAGCTGCTAGTCACAGGCACCCCAAGGATGGCGCCCTGAAAGCCTAGTCCGGAATGGGTTTCTTTCTCTATCTCCCTTTTTAAAAATGCTCTGTCCATACAAGCCTCCTCCCACTTTGCTCAGGGCTGGTCAGGAAGTGGGTGGAATGGACAATGTAAGACAATAGTCAGAAGACTGGGTTCAAAGGCCAGCCTGCCACCCAAGCCACCACCCTCTGTCACAGGAGCATATGGACCGTCCCCTGGGGGCGTGAGGACAGGGGTCACGTGGGACCAGGCCCACCATGGCCCTGCATAGATGGGAGTCAAGGCCATAGACACAGCCTGGGCCCTGGGGCTGGAAGGGCAGGCGGCGGTGGGCCACAGGCTGGGCCATGGCCTCCCTGGGACAGGGATGGTGTGGGAAAGGATCAGAAAGGTAGGCATATGTCCAATGTCCCCATGGCAGGCCAGTCCTCAATGTCCTGGTTGCTGGCAATTGGCTGCCTCTGTCCTCAGGCCACCAGGAAGCAGTGTCAGCAGTCGCTTCTCTCGGGGGCCTCCTGATCTGCCATTCAGGAAGTCCTTCAATTTCCTACCTACTTGCTCCACCAGGGCTGCTGCATCCCACGGCATCGTTGCCACTCAGTAAACAGTGCTCTGGCGCTGGGTCTCCACACCCAGCCAGCGCTCTGCCCGGGGATGTGGAGCTCTGCCTGTTACCTTGTGATTCACGCCCATTGTCCACTGTCCCATGAGCTTCGAGAAGGCAGGATCCTGTCCACCTTCTTCACCATTTTATTCTCAGCACCTTGCTCAGGGCCTGGAGCACAATAGTGGCTCAATAAACACTCGCTAAGACAACAGCGGAGTGGATGGATGGATGAAGTGATAGAGTTTTTCCTGCACTATTTGCCTTCTCAATGCCCAGGACATCTCCCCAGCCCCTGGCCACCTGGGACTCCTCAGAACCCACCAGGGAAAGAATAAGGGCCGAAGCTTTGAAGACTTACAGCCACGTGCGGGCACCTGAGAGGACATATGCGATGCCCCACCGTGTCTGAGCAGAGAGGCGTGCTCCTTGCCGTGCTCTTGGGAAATGGGGGGACTGCATCTGCTATCAAGGCAGATGGATGATTCTTTGAGTAAAAGTCATTCAATAAAAAAGACAGGCACTGGGGAAAGCAGAGAGAAGATAAAGTCAGAGGTCTGTAGACTGCCCAACCTCCTGCTCCCTTTCCACCCTTGCTGTCAAGGCAAAGGGGCCATGTCAGGGCCTCCTGGGAAAGAGCCAGAACCTGGGCCACCCCCTTCCACTTTGGTGTTCCTGGGCCCCACACTCATTCCTTTGCCCCTGAAGTACTAAGAGGGGAGGGGATGGGGCTCAGCCCTCCCCCTGCCCACTCTAGCTGTCAATCTGCTGTCTGGCAGAGACTTGAAGTTTCATGACAGCTGTAGGCACTTTCCCGTCCCTCCTCCCGCCCATGCCTGCCCTATTCCCCTCTCCTCCCTGCCACAGCCCCTCCAAGCTGCTCTGAGGCTGCCTCCCTCCCCTCTCCTTCTCTCAGTCCTTTCCTCCTTCTCTCCCTTCCTTCCGTCCTTTCTTCCTTCCTTCCTTCCTTCCCATTTTCCTCTCTCCCTCCCTTTGTCATCTCTTTCAATAACCATATCTGATAAACCTATATGATCTCATAAGATTTCTAATGACAAGATGAGCTTTTAATCTCCATCCAGGTCAAGATCTTTTAAGGACTGAGTGTGTGGTGTGGGTAAGTGTGTGCTGTGTGTATGTTGGCTATGGTGTGGGTGAGTGTGTGCTGTGTGTATGTTGGCTATGGTGTGGGCGAGCCTGTGCTGTGTGTATGTTGGCTATGGTGTGGGTGAGCATGTGCTGTGAGTAGGTTGGCTATGGTGTGGGAATCAGCAGCTGCTGTGTGTATGTTGTCTATGGTGTGGGGATCAGCAGCTACTGTGTGGATATTGGCTATTGTGTGGGGATCAGCATTGCTGTGTGGATATTGGCTGTGGTGTGGGGATCAGCAGCTGAGAGGTCCTTGGCGCTTCTAGCCCCCTTGGGGGTCTGGTGCCTCCCCCAGAAGGTGGGCACTGGGTTATTGAACCCCCAGCAAGATGAGGGACCTGTTTTGCCCACCTCTGGGATCCGGGTGCTCCTGGGGACAGGAGCCTCTCCCAGAGCTCAGAGCTACGTTCAGGTTCAAGGAGAAGATCCAAGTCCATCATTAAGTGTTCAGGGCAAGTTAAGTACTCCGAACTTCGGTGCTAAAAATATTGTATTTAGCATGCAAATTATGCCCTGACAGCTCCCCGAGCTTGGCCGTGGGTGCCGGCACCTTGTTTGTCATCACTGCCATTATTCTCAAGGTGATAAGAATATTTCTCCTCTGTGGGGTTGTTTCTCTTGCCGGGTCATGGCCCCAGAAGGCTCGGAGCTGTGATGGGATTGGAGGCAGAGGGTAGGGACCAGGCCATGTCCTTCAGGGCCTCCCTGCTTCCTGAACCTGCCCTAAACGGGGTCCTGATGTGACATGGAAGACATGCAAGGGGCAGACACAGCACAGCAGTGCCGTGAAGACCACCTTCTCCTCGGAGCCTCTGCCCTGGTGGGCGAGGGCTGATGATCAGTCCTTCAGGGGTGCTGGGCCCTGGAGCGGGGGAGTGGGATGTGGGGACAGCCTGGCTTCCCTCTGGCAGCCCCTGTCACTCTGGCGATTAGGGGAGCCCACGGTGTGCTTGGGATTCCCACTAGAAATGTTCTTGCCTTCATCTTGGTTGACAGCTGAGGTCAGGGCCACCCAGTAGCAGGACGGAGAGCACACAGGCAGCTTCAGAGGAGAAGGCGGGAGGAGGGGAGACACAGGCACACACATCTCCCTGTCCTCCTGGGACCTCTTCCTTTCTCCTTCCCCCACCCTTTCCTGGAGGGTGTGCAGGGTGCCTCTCCACCCTCCCCGCACAGACATGGGGCTGGGCTGCATCTGAGGCGAAGGACAAGGTGGCACCATGCCCATTGGCGCCGTGCCTATCCCCACAAGGGGCCACCAGGTGACTTGTCAAAGTTTTATTCATTTGGAGCATGTGTAGTGATATTACAGAGCCCGGGGCCGGGGGCTCCCTCAACTGCAGCTTCCTGTCCTTCCTCAGCAGGGCCAGGCCAGGGCTCCTCCCTCAGCAGGGCTTCTCCAAGGCCCAGGCAGTGGGAGGGAAGGGAAAAGAGAAGAGGCAAAGGAAAAGGAAAGTGGTTTTGTGACATAGTATGGCAGGAGGCAGCCCCCAAAGAACCTCAGACACCCCAATCCAGGCCCCAGATATAGTCACAGCCATCTTCACCCCCTGCCCCAGGCTGGCCAAACATTTGCTATAAGAAGTTCACCTGAGTCCCTCAAGAGGTGGCAGGGTGGGCTTAGGGGTGGTCTCTTAGGGAAGTAAAGTCTCCTGTCAGGCAGGAGAGTGAGGATTTTTGGCTTGGGCTTCCCTGGGGTTCATTCTGTGGTCTGGTATTTACATGGGTCTCCCCAGAAAGAGGTTAGCTGGGGCCTTGGCAAGAGCCCTGGTGTGAACCTTGTGGGCTATGAAGCGTCCATGCCTCCCCACCATCCCCTCCAGCACAAACCTGTGGAGACCAGGCTGAGCCCAACAGAGGGCGCAGCCTGGAGCCTGACTCTGGCTCCTGCAACACAAACTCCCAAGAAAGGCCAGAGGGGGCCGCCGTGTCTTTGGTGCCAAGGAGAAGGGTCTGGAAGTGGGAGGGGAGCTCTGTGAGCTGCCACTGAGCCACTGGGTCCAGCCCAAGGGCTGGCACCACACCTGGCTCTCTACACTACCCTGGCAGAGTGAGGGTATTCCAACAGTGTGGGGCGTGGTGCCAAGCTAACACTACAGGGCCTGCCAGGCAAAGGGAAGTCCATCCCACACCCTCCTGCCCAGGACTCCTAGGGACTGTGGCCGGCGCTGGGCAGGGAGGTGGGCAGCAGGTCAGCAGTGGAGGAGCTTCATGAAGGCCTTGCGGAACTCGATGTTAAAGGTCGTGTAGATGATGGGGTTCACGGCGCTGTTGACATAGCCCAGCCACGTGAAGGCGCTGTACAGGACAGGTGGGATGTTGCAGTCACAGTGAATGTTCAGGATGTGTGTGATGAAGAAGGGCAGCCAGCAGATGATGAACACGCCTGGGGGAGAGGACGGGGTCAGGCTGGCCCAGGGCAGGGAGAAGCTGGCTGGGAGGGCCTGCACTCAGTGGGTACCTGGATTGCATGCTGCAGGCCCCAGCCCAGACTGATGTCCGTCCCACCCACTCTGCCGACTTGCTTGGGTGGGATCCTGGGTGTCAAGGCATCATGTGCACAGGATGCTTTGCTGAGATATTGGGGGTCCCTGGGAGGGAGAGGTGCCTGTGAGGGCAGGACTGCCAGACAGAGACCCTGTGGACTGGAGCAGAGGGTCCAGCTTGAACCCTGCTCAGTCGCTCGCAGTGGCATGATCGACCTGCGGTGACCCTGTGCCCTCATTTGTGAAATGAGGATAGTTACACCTGCCCCACGCACATCTCAGAGCTGCCGGTGGGCGTGGAGGTGTCACACACTAGCCGGGTGCTACCTGGAAGACAGGGCACATCAGTCCCTCCTGTTCCCAGCCATCCACATCAGTCCCGCCCAGATTTTTGACTTTTATCATCTGGTTTTCTAAGGGACTTTCGTTTGACAGCACTGCCTTGCGGACAGGACCTGCTGACAGCCATGCCCTCGTTCGGATCGGGCTCTCTCACAGCCCTTTATTAAATTATTTACAACTCTGGTCCCTTAGGGTCTTGGTTAAGCTCAGGGGGACTGATTTTCCTAATTCCTCAGGAATTGCAATATTAACAAAGATCATAATGATAACACCTGTGTGCTCTGTTGAACAGTTTATAAAATGCTTTCCCCACCGTCTACCATTGATGACCACACAGCCTTGAGAAGTAATCTACTCGACTGATGGGACTAGAGGGGGAGTGGCTTGCTGGGGTTATGAGGTTCTGGATTATGATGGTAGACTGGTCAAGTTCACATGCTCTTGAGTCAGACTCCCTAAGGTTAATTGTGGGTCCTTGTTGGTCAAGTTATAGGACCACGCTGAACCTCAATTGCCCCATCTGTAAGCTGAGCATAATTATGGAGTCTACCTAATAGGGTGCATCCACAGGCTTGGCCTGGACCCGAGAAAGTGCCAGTCCCATGACTCGCCAATGCTGGCTGGGAAGAGGATGGCAGGTAATGGAACCTGCAGTAAGAAGTCCCTCCCTCAGCCAGGGCTGGGCAGAGCTGGGTTTGGCCAGCAGCAGGGCCGACTCACCAAGCACGATGGCGAGCATCTGGGTGGCTTTCCTCTCCTTCTGCTGCGAGAGCTTCCTGCGGCTCAGGGTCTTAAGCGAGGTCCGGGTTTTGCCATTGGGCATGGACTGGATCTCAAAGATCTTGGCAATCTTGGGGTGGTCTTTGGCATGCCCATTCTTCTCGGGTTTGGCGGAGCTGTCAGGAGTGCTGTGGAGGCTGTGGTGGGACGCATCAGGGAGGGTCAGCTGGTGGTGGCTGGGCGGGATGGGGCTGTACCGGGTCCTCTCAGGTGGGCTGGTGCTGGAGAGCATCTCCATCTCCAGCTCCTGGGCTCGGCGCGCAGCCTCCTGCACAAGGCAGAGAGCTTGGGTAAAGCTAGGCAAGTCTCAAGCAGGAGCCACCCAGCCGCACCTGGCCTACCTGGCCCCACCTGGCCTCCACAGGCCTTCCGGCTCTTCCCTACCTCCCTCTTCAGACGTCTGCGATCACTCAGAGGCAGGGGCTGTCTGGGTACAGGACCCAGGACCCACAGCAGTCCCTGACGGTGAGGTCATCTGGGCCCCTATCCCAGAGCAATCTTTATGCATCCTCAGTAACCCCATAACCGTTTGGGGTGGGGTTACTACCAGGCACTTCTCTTTTATTCACTGAGCAATACTTACTGAGCGCCCGCTAAGTGCTGGGTGCTGAGCTGGCCTCTGGGGATACATTGCTGATGGATGCCCGGGGCCTGCCCACAGGAGCTCACGCTCAAACTGCATAGAGGGCACTGCTGTGCTCCCTGCAGGCTCACCTGCAGCACCTGCAGCAGTGCTCACACGGCTCCATTTCTCTTAGGCCCCACACCCTCCCTGCTGGTCTGGTCTGGAGGGCCTCCCAGGTTCTCCCTTAGGTTCCCTTGTTCTAGACCTCAGGTTCTCCGCCTGAACTGCTGAAATGCAGCCTTACTGTGTGCCCAGGTGGTATAACTGGGATGCTACCTCAGCCCCATTCTGAGTCCCTGTGCTCTGAGTCCTGCTCTTGCTGTGCAGATAAATGGTGGGGGCCCTGCTTCCTGAGGACACCTGGCCTGGACTCCATGTGTGGCCCTCGGTGGGTTCCCTGGACCACCCCGGGAATGAGACACCTGCCGCTTGGACCCTGGTGCTACTACCACTGGGGTTTGCTGTGATTCTGCACCTCTGGGCTCTCCTTAGAGGCCGCACTTCACACCAGCCCTACGGCTGCTCGGCTCCCTCCTCCCCCAGCACCTGCCCAGCCTCCAGCCCCAGAACCTAGGGCAGCTCACGCAAATGCAAAGCACAGTGGGGGCGTGGGTTTCAGAGTCACAGGAGTCTGAGCTCAGTTATGTGCTCTCTCACTAACTACCCAGCTTTGGGGAGTTACCCAACCTCTCGGAGCCTCTGTTTCCTCTTCTGTAAAATGAAGGTGGACATGATCAATAAGACTTACCTCCCAGGGTTGCTGTGAGGATTTGATGAGATAATAGGAACATGGTAGGTATTCAATGAATGGTAATAGCCATTCTTATTATTTTTATCTTGTTATTAAGGCCAAGTCCTTTCTCCCAAACATTTTCTTGTGTTAGGAGACCTCTCTGGACCTTGCAGACTTGAGCTGCCCTGCTCATGCCTGTAGTGAGGTGTGTGTGGTGAGTCGGGCCTCCTTCCTTGAGGGATCCAAGAAGGTGTTTATCCCTTTGAGCAGTTGGGGAGTTTTCTGAGAATCATGGCAGGTGGATTTCCCTAGAGGCGGGAAGGCCTGGCTGTGGGTCCCTGGCCTAAACACTTACCACTCTTCTTCTGCTCACAGGGAAACTGCCATTAGACTTCATGATAACGGTGCAGAGTTTCATGTCCTCGGGGTGAGTGCAGCTGCCCTGTGGAGTGAGCCAGCACACTGGTCATCACGGGGAGGAGGGCGGGCACAGAGACCCAGTGCTGGGTAGTCAGGCTGGGCACAGGGGCTCAGAAGAGGGCAGGGAATAGGAGGCTAGGGGCCTGAAGAAGCAATCAAGGTCAGGAGGCAAGAGGTGGGCAGGACGAGGGACAAACGAGCCCTGACTTTTATGGAGCACCTGCCAAGGGTCTGGTGGCATGCTAAGCAGGCTCACATCTCTCACATTGAATCCTCAAGTCATCCTTGTGAGGTCGGTATTATGATTCCCATTTAACAGATGAGGAAACTGAAGCTCAGAGAAGTTAAGCAAGTTGCCCAAGGTCACTCAGCGAAAGTGGCAGTGCCAGGATTTGAACCTGATGTGTCTAACCCCAAAGCTCTTGTTCCTTCCTTGCCCACATAATGTCTTCCTCAGGAAGGGCTGAGCAGAGAGAATTCACAAAAAAAATGGGGGAAGGGTGGTTAAAGTGGGACAGAGTGGAGAAGTAGGCAACAGCAGGGGAGGAAGGAGGAGTTGTGCACAGAAAGGAGGATGGAGAGTGTGGGAAGTAAGGAGATGGGATGGAGATATCAGCTGGAGGGAAAGGGAGACAGAGGGATCAGAGTGAGGAAAGGAGAAGTGAAGAAAAGAGGAGGAGAGGAGCCCAGGAGGGTGCCAAGGGCTGCTGTGTTCACACAAGGATCTCCAAGCAAAGACTTCTCCCAGGTCATCCCTTCTACCCTCCCACCTCCTACTCTTGGAGATCCAAGTCCCTCCACTAAGGTCCAAGACTTTGAGGTCCAAGCCTGCTCGGAGCTCCCCATCCTGGACTCCCTCCTGCTGTGGTGTCCCAGGTCCCCACTGAGCACTAGATGACCCACCTCAGTGATGGTTAAGTGGGGACCTTGGAGGGGAGGGGGATCTTGGGACCTTGAGTGGGGCCTTCAGGTTGGCCCTGAAAGCCCGGCTGCTGCGCTTGGTGTTGACCCGCTTCCTGCGCCTCCGGAGGACTATGTAGATCTTGATGTAGACCAGCAGGGTGACGATGAAGGGCACGTAGAAGGAGACGACAGAGGAGTAGACCACGAAGGCGGGGTTGGCGATGATGCACTCGCTCTGTTCTGGAGGAGGGAGAGCCCCAGGAGGTGGGGTCAGCAGGCCCAGGGGCCAGAGTGTGGCCCCTCCACCAAAGGGGCAGGGCACAGGTGCAGAGACTAGACTAGACTTCTAGTTGGCCTGGAAGGGCCAGATGCAAGCAAGTGTGCAGCCTAAGTCAGAGCATTAAAAACACAACCGTGAGCAAAAAGCTAAGCTGTGATCAACGCTTCTAAGTTTTTCCATTAATATTCCCTTACTACATCGGCATTAGTTCTGCCCCCTATGAGCACACAAGTGGAACCAGGATGTTCGGAAAAAATGCCCAAAGAAATTTATTTTAAGAGAGTAAGCTATTATTTTAGCCTTTCCTGTATGCTGGGGGGAGGTCTGGAACCTTTCAATTTTAGGGGCAAGGTAACTGGGTTCTGTTTGCTGAACGCACCTGTGTTCCCAAGCTTCCTCCAGGTCTAGTAGATGTCTGTCCGCTATCTCAGGGCCTCTCCAGATTAATCTGAGCATACTGAGGCCTGTTCCCATTTCTTGAAATTCCCACAAGAATAAGATTTATACCAAGGTTTCACGGCTTCATTGTGCACTATTGTCCTGCAGTGGCATCCACAGGCACCCCTGCATTGCTCTAGCGTCCCTGACGAGAGTGAGCTCGAGGCCACACCAGCAGGCAGGCACGGTGCCTCTTCTGCCTGAGATGCTCCGGCTGCCTCGCGAAGGGCAGGCCATGGTGTGCCAGCCTCCCGCTTGTTTATACCTTTCCTGCCCCAGGTGGCTGAGGCCTGGCCTGAGCTCAGCTGGCCCTGGGGCTGCAGCCTCACTACACAAATACCATTGCCAAGGGTGATGAGGCCCAGTAGCCTCCCCACGTGTGCGCACACACGCAACAGGAACACACATGCAGTTTGTGAGGCTATCTGGCCTGCTTACATCTAATAAACAAAGTTGAAAATGGCCAGACATCCTCCTGAATCATTATTCCCACCCCTCACCCAACTCCTTGGTGCCCCAGATCATTCATTACTCCTTTCGGGCCCAACCAGGTACCACATGGAGTCAGGCTTGGCCCAGAAGACCCACCTTGGCCTTAGTCCAGGGTGGCAATCAGGCCCCCATGGGTCTCCACCACATCTGTGCTGGGGACTCAGCTCCCATAGGATACTGCACTGAGGCCAGCTGAGCCCTTGGCAGGCAGAAGCAGGGCTCACCTGTGTTGTTGAGTCCAAAGAGCAGCGGACAGGAGATGGTGAAGGACAGGACCCAGACAATGGCAATCATGACCGTGACTCGGCGCTTGGAGCTGTAGCGTGTGTTGTAGAGCATGGGCATGGCCACAGCCGTGTACCTGCAAGGGAACCGGGGGAGGGGGAACTCCTCACTCCACAACATGCACAACCAGAGACACCCACTCTTTGGAGGTGGACAGCTGGTCCCCTCTATGAAGCCCACCTATTTGCTCTAAAATCAACCCTCCTTCTTGTCCCCAATTCAGACAGCGAGGACAATGTTGCTGCCCAATTGACTGCTTGATGACTAACTGGCTACCATTAATCCTGGGCCATCTTTTACCCTAGTCCCTCCACTTGGATCTCATGGCCTGGGTCTTTGTGCCTTTGAAACCCCACCTACTCCACCTGTGCTGAGCCCACTGGAGATGGAAGTGTTTGTTGATGGACTGGTAGCCAGAATCCTAGAGCAAGGGTTAAGCCCATTCAGCAGAAACAATAACAACAGGAATCATGTATGAACCTTCACATTCCTCTACCCAGTACAGGAAGTGCTGGGTAGAAGAATTAGCTAGTTTCATCTTCCAATAATCCTACAAAGGGAGTCGGGCCGGGGCCTCTGGGAGCCCACGTGGCCTGTGTGTACAAATCATTGAGAGGCTCCACGGATACAGCTCAGTAAGGTGAGCACAGCCTGGGCCCCCGGGGCATGTGCCCTGTGCTGGACATAAATGCATAACAGACACCATACCTCCTGGGTAGGTGTCATCATCCTCGTGTCTGGAAAATGAAACTAGGGTTCCGAGAACCTTCATAATCTGCCCAAGGTCACCAAGTAGAAAGTGATAGAACTGGGGCTCCAGTCAGAATCAACTGCTTTTCCCATGTACCAGTCCGGATAGTCTTAGCAGCATCACTGTCCATAACACGTACTTTCCTAGCCAGACACGCATGCACCTACACATATGTGCTTGTGTGTATACACACACATATACACATAGGCACACATGCACACAACTACACTGACTCACAGGCACAAAGCCAGCCACATGGCATTATAGACAGAGCCTGACTCTGAAGGCAAGGTGGGGCAGCCTGAAAGGTGGAAGGCCTGGGCTCACCTGTCGATGCTGATGGCACACAGGTTCAGGATGCTTGCTGTGCACATCATGACATCCAGAGTGACAAAGATATCACAGTGAATCCTGCTGAATCTCCACTCACCCACCACCTGCGGACAAAGCAACATGATGGTGACAGAAGAGGAAGATTAGCTTGGGCTCGGTAGCTCGGCTCTCCTGGGGGAGGCCAGGCCACGGCGCAGACGGCAGCTGGGGCCTATGGTCTCTGCCTGGGGTCTGGGCAGGAAGAGGGGCAACAAAGGGATCATGCCCATGATGTCCAAGGCCCTTGGCCCTGGCCCCTCTCCTAGACACATAAAGCCACTTTGTGCCAAGAACTATGCTAGAAGAAAGATGACCAGCCAACACTGAGTGCTTCAATTCTTTATCTGCAAAACCTTTGTGTGATCACCTGCGACACCCATTTTACCAACAAGGAGACCAAGCCTCAGAAAAGGGGGGTGACTTGCCCAGGACACTCAGCTCAGCATCTGGTCCTGCTCTGGCCCATGTGTCTGGGGGACCAGGTGGCTCCTTCAGGCCCCACAATGGTGTGTGGCGCAGGGTAGGGGCCCAGTAAGTACCTGCTAGTAACAATGGCTAAGACAATGACCTGATGAAACAGGGATGACATTTCTGCTCCTTGTTATACCTGGAGAATGAAAGAAGGAAAGTCTGGGCTAGGCTGTTAGGAACCCCAGAGTGGGTTGGGGAGGGGTGGTAAGGATATAGCCTTGGAATGATGGGATAGGAGGAGTCCAGCTACTCGCAGGAGCATTTTGCCTCCCCACCTGCTCCCACTGCACACACTCATACCCCCCTAAACACACACACACACACACACACACACACACACACACACACTCCCATACCCTCCAGCACATCCACACCCCACACCTCCCTATATAAATACAGGTCCCCACGCTCACACAGCAGGCTGGCCCTGGCAACTTGGAAGTCTGGAGCAGCCCCCTCCCCCTCCCTGCACAGAGTCAGGACAGGAGATGCACCTGGGCCTCTACCAACAGGAGAAAAGAGGAGCAGGGAAGCCAGCTCAGGTGACAGTGACACGGGCAGGGCAGTACCCACACTGTGCTCACAGCACAGCAGGCTAATTATAACCCTGCTCGTTCTCAGCGCTGCCCTCTTCTCTGCTCTCAGGCAGAAAACCAAGTGTTGGCATTTAAGCTCAGTGCCGGGCAGTGCAGCTGCTGTGCTCGAGTGTGGAGACAGGAAGCCTCTGGTGGCACTGCCCTCTCTCAGGCTCTTGGAGGGTACCCACCACCTGCGTTCCAGGGCCCCTCCCAGGTCACAGCACAGAGGTCCCTGTGCCTCAGATGCAGCGCTGACCAGGTGGGCAGGGGGGGAGGAGGAGATGCAAGGGCTTCCCTAGGATAAACGAAGCCTACCTTTTGGCATTGCTGGGAGAGTTGCAGCCCACCCCCCAGCAGCCCCGTCTATGCGCGCACCCCGTACCTGCAGCCTCTCCTGGACTAGGATTTCAGGGCTGTTCTCAAGCCCCTGGGACGTAGTCTGGACCTTCTACATCTGCCCTGCTTCCTTCTTTCCTGTAGACTCTTAGTGTGTGCCAGGCTCTGTCCTGGACTCTGGACTCCGGGGACACTGGTGAACAGGACTGACAAGTCCCTGCCTCCAGAAGCTCGGGCTCCCAGCCCCCACTGGTCTCTCTGGAGGAAACTAGGGTAGCTTTCCTCCAAGTTTCAGGAGTAACTGCTGGAGAAGGCAGTCAGGGCAGCAGGGCAGGTGGCTCAGACGCTCAGGGGATGTGTTGGTAGCCATTGTCTCTAGAACACCTACTGTGGGCATGTAGTTTAGCTCATGAATTGTTCTTAAAGCTCCTAGGAAAGGGGTAGCTTCCATCCAGGCATGGAGGAGGGAGCTGGGCTGAGTTCACCACTCGGGTGTGGAGCTGGGAGCAGAGGCAGATCCGTGGTAGCAGAGCCTGTGCTCTCTCCTAAGCTGTCTTGGGAGGCCAGGCAAGCTTGTCCATAGAGGAGACAATTACATAAAAGGTACTAAATAAACCAAGTGTGAAAGGGCAGGTTCTAATTACAAAGGTTCTAGTTGGGGCCCAACAGGAAAATGGACTTGTCCAAAGTTGCCTGGTGATTTAGTAGCAGAGAGAGGACCGGACTCCAGGTTTCTCTCTGCACCTTTGGCCACCACTCACTGATTCTTGCTCACAGGAAGCTGAGACCTGCAGGACGGGCCTTGAGCTGCCTGGCTAAATCCTAATAACTAGCACATATTAGGCACTCACTATGTGTCAGGCACTGTTCAGAACACTCAGACTCCTTCCTGTGGCATGTGATAGCAAGCCTCTGAAGCTAATGGCATGGCTGCCACAACTCAAAGCCTCCAGCACCCTCCCCGCAGAGCCTGGGGTGCAGGCCCCAATCCCTCCCCTGGATGATTCTCTGACAGCATCCCTTCGTCCTGCACCACATCCTTGTCCCCACACGCCAAGTCATATGCCCCTGCGGCGTTCCCACATCTCCTGTGGAGACAGCTCTATTTGTCACATCCACCAGACTGCTCATACATGTTGAATGAGTGACTAACCAACCCTGCGATCTGAGTCTGCTCCCTTCTCAATGTCACCTGCTTACCTGGAACATGCACAGGGAGCCCCCCTCAGAGGATGAGGCCAGGGGACAGTGCAGACAGCCGCTCCCTTCCCTCGGGAGCCCTCCAGGGGAAAGTGGCCGCGTCGGGGATGAAGCCTAGTCCTCCCACTCCAACTCCGGGGTGCTTTCCATGTGCCGAGTGGAATAGACGATGCACAGGCAGTTCCACATCAGACACATGCTGACATGGCAGGCTACTGGAGGCATTTACTACCGCTGGGAATAGGGCAAGATGGAAAGTTCCAGACAACAAAGAGTGCAGTACGTGGTTTCAAGAATCCTTGGACAGAATGTTGGGATAGAGAGAGACTTTACTTGGGACATTCTCGAGGGACAATAAGTAGCTGAGACCATGTCCTGTGAGTAGGGCTCCCTGTCCAGCTCTTGTTTTGGGGGAGACTGTGAGATGCCATACTCCACCCTGCCCCCAAAACACCACACTTTCCCTTTAAGCAGTGGTGAACAGACATGTTTAACATATCTGTTCAGGGACTCAGAGATCGCTAGGAGCCCCAGTACAGCCCATGTAGAGATTTGGCCCTCCCCTAGAGTGTGGTGGGGTGGTGGGTCTGAAGCCCCAGAACACATGCCCATAGCCCCGGGCAGAGCACTCCTCACTCTGGGAAGAGGGTGCCTCTTGCCTGGCACGGGTGAGTCCTCTGTCTGGGGAGGTGCTGATATCTATGGCCATTTCGTTTGAATACCACTGACACGGCTGACTCGTACACAGTGCTTATTACGTGCGGCTTCCATAATAAGCACCTTTTCTATATTAGTTCATCTGATTTGCAAACAATGCTATGTGATAGATACTATTGTTATCGCCACTCTATAGACAAGAAGACTGACACACGAAGAGGTCATTTGCCCTGGTGGTCCGAGGCCGGGCCTCCCCTGAGCGCGAGCAGGAGGGAACAGGCCTGTGAAGTAAGGAGGGCTCCTCGGGGACAGGACCCCAGACAGATGCGGATGAGCAGAGTCTGGGGGCCTCATACACTGGGGTCGCGGAGGAATGAGCCCTGGCCTGTGGCACCTCTCTCTTCCTGTGTTGTTTTGTCTTTCGTGTGTTTCCTTTTGGTTCTTCCTTAGCACTCCCTTGGGCACTTTAGGAAGCTCCAGCCTGTTTAGACTGTGCTGAAGGACCCCCAGGAGTGAAGAAGTACAGCGAGCCCCTGGGAGAGGAGTGCGCTTTGACCGGCCTCCTCTCTCCCCTCACACTCTCAGCTGCTTCTACTGATGTCCTCTTCTCCCTCAAACCTGCCAAGGGCTCATGTTTTCTTGAAAGAAGGGCTTTCCCCCTGGCCCAGTTAACTCCTCTCTAGCCCAGGGCTGGAAGGAAACAGCTCAATCATGGTAATGGCCAGCACTGGTTCTTTCCTGACCGCCTGGCCAGATGCCTGTGCACCCAGACTCCACCCAGAACCCCTGGTGGAGAAAGGGGCAGGACCCAGATTGTGCCCACTCACAGCCCCCAGGCCCTCCACATCTGCCCGCCAGCTCGGAAAAGTATCCACCGGAAGGTGGGTCCACTTAGGGACTTCTTATCAAAGCTTCTCCCTGTGCTATGTGATCTGGGTGAAGACAGGCACCTTCTCAAAGCTTCTGTTTCCTCTCTAAAGTGAGAGCGCAGCATCGGCTCCCAGGACCAGCATGAGTATTTGTGGAGTCTGGGTCTGAACATGCCTGCACGGTGCCTGGACCACAGCCGGCTGCCCACTCACTATGCTGAGGCACAGAGCTGGGCTCTGTCCCGGCTGAGCAGTGGTGACTGGTCCCTCCTGAGGAAGGGGCTGAAGCCATTTCCCAGAGGTCTCAAACTTGGGGGAGAGGGAAGGGAGGAGGAGAGCAGCAGTCCCCACTTTTGAAGCGGGAAAGAAGAATGGAGCGTTCAGGCCTGGAAGCAGGAACATGCCCATCCTTGGGGGCTCTCATCAATGACTCCCATTTCCAGCAGGGCTGATGAACATTCTGGGGGCCAGACAGAGTGCCAGCTGGGCCCGCCAAGAGGCCACCTGACTTCTGTGAAATGGTGATAATACATTGGTCTCTTGGGGCTGCAGTGAGGACACTATTAGAAAATGCTGTGTATAAAGGACTTAACACAAGGTTTGGCACTGAGTAAGGACTCTGTAACTGGTAATTGGGATTTTTAAGAAGACAATCTACCCATTTCATGAGAGAAAAACTGAGGCCAGAGTGGAGAGGAGACAATCTGAGAAAGCAACAGGCAACTTGTGGGTAGAAAGCAGTGAGGCGCTGGACTGGTGCCTCAGCACGGTGTTCTCTGGAGAAGGTGCTGAGTGAGGCAGGGCCCAGACCTACCTCCAGGTAGACAACCCAGGGCATGACAAGCGTGGCTACGAGGAGGTCGGCGACGGCGAGGCTGACGATCAGGTAGTTGGTGGTGGTCTGCAGTGCCTTCTCGCGGGACACGGCCATGCACACCAGCACGTTGCCAAAGACGATGATGAAGATGAGCAGGGTGAGCAACATGGCATAGTAGTTGTAGGGGGGCTTGTCGGCCTTCCCCGCAGACCCGTTGAAGGGTCGGCTCCAGTTCTGGCTCTCCAGGTCGTCATCGTACCAGGACAGGTTCAGTGGATCCATTGGGGCAGCAGGGCCACCGGGTGGCCAGGCTCTGACTGGGAGAAATGGACCCAGGGAGTGAGCAGGAGGCCCTCCCAAAGCAGGCTGCCTCCCAGGGAGGACTCTGGAGCTAAAACCAACCATTAGAAGTTAACAGAGAAATCCTCCAGCCTCAGAATGTTAAGTGTTGTATCCAACCATTTTCTTAAAACATGATGGCCTGCTGCCACTACTCTGCTAGCAAATTCTTGCAGATGGTAAAATAAATGAGCCAGTATAATTTTTGAAGAAGTATAATAACATAAATGAGCTTGAGAAGAGCTGACCACTCATTATTCATTTATTCAACAAACACATATGAAGCGCATCCCGTGCAGCACACACCTAAGGCAAGTTAGTGAGGAGTCCCAGCTTCTAATGTTAGGAATAGAAATATGCATTCCTTCATTCTTGCTTCTGTAAATATTTATGGAGCATTGCTCTACATAGTGCTAGAAACAGACAGGAGCAAAATATACATGGTTCTCCAGCTCATAGTCTAAAAGAAACAATGGCCAATTAATCAAGCAATTAAATCTGTGAGTGGTCGGCTCTAGGAAATGGAATGGGGGAGAGACACCTAGCCTAGTTTAGAGATTTAACAAAGGCTTTCCAGAGGAAGTGATGTTCAACAGACACCTGAAGGTGTGTAGGAATTAGCCAGGTAAAGAGTTGGGAGTCAGGAGAGGGTCTACCAGGGGTGGGCAAACTTTTTGACTTGAGGGCCACAATGGGTTCTTAAACTGGACCGGAGGGGCGGAACAAAAGCATGGATGGAGTGTTTGTGTGAACTAATATAAATTCAAAGTAAAGGAGCGGAGGGGAGAGCAAGAGAACCGGATAGAACAGCCGGATCCTGCCCGCAGGCCGTAGTTTGCCCAAGGCTGGTCTAGACATAGGAGTCAGTGGATAGAACTAGAGAGCAGGTGTCAGGGTGGAGGCCCAGAAAGAGATTGGGAGTAGCTGAAACATGGAGGGACTTGGAATGAGTTAAACTGGGGAGGCTGTAATAGGTGAGATCATGCAGGATCACAGAGAGCCTTAAGGTCATACCATAGGGGCCTTAAAGGGGTTTAGACTTGAGCCTAATGGCAGCGGGAACAACATGATCAGAGAGAAGATGCTGACTGCTGTGTAGGGAATGGGAGGGTGGGCCAAGTAAGGTGGCAGGACACCAGCTGGGAGGCTGTTGCAGGAACCCCAGCAAGAAATGATAAGGTCTGCACATGTGCACTGAGTTACGGGTGCCCCCACCCCAGGGGGGAAAGAGGACCTGAAAGAGGCATCATCTGAGATGAAGTAGGAGGAGGAGTTAGTCAGGCAACTGGGTGGGGGAGATGTTCCAGCCAGAGAGAACACAACACAGTGCCAAATGGCAGATAATTCTCTTGGCTGCAAGTGTAGGGTATGACAGTGACACTGGGGAAAATTACACTAGAGGGCCATTCATGAGCCAGACCTGGCCTTGTCAGCGTGGGAGCTCCTGAAAGGCTGGGTGCAGAGGGCTGCCCGGTGTGTTAGTGGTCAGGGCTGCTGCATGTAGAGGAGAGCGTGGCGGGAAGTGAGGTGTGGCTATAACTCAGGTAAGAGAGGTGCTGGTCCAGGTGAAAGTAGTGGGGATGAGACCGCAGAGAAGTGTTCAGCATCAGGAGCTAACCTGGAGGCAGAGTCATGGCATTTGGTCACGGGGTAGATGTGGGTGAGGGCACTGGGGGCAAGCAGGGAGGGAGCTGTCGAGGATAACTCTGGATCTCCCTATTGGGTCTGGGCGCCGGCAGCGCTGTCCCTGAGGAACGGGAGCAGCGGCTCAGAGGCAGTCGGAGGGCTGATGAGCTTGACAGCCTGTGTTTCGGTTGTGACTGAAACATAATGCACATACAATAGAGCTGGCTTTCCTGCTAACAAAAGTGTTCCTATTTCACACAATGGAATTACATTTATCAGTATTTCAAGGCATTCCACACAAAGACCATGATTTCCAGATGCTATGGAAATCATTTATGCCATCAGGATGAACACAGTACCGGGTCCAAGTCAGGGCGGAGGCGCAGCAGCCACTGCAGTCAGGGGGACCCCATCGCTAACCTGGGAGAAGGGCTGCCCACCTCTATGCCCTTGACACTTGCCCAGAAGTGAGGAAGCAGGACTGGACAGAGAGGCTGGGCTCCTCTGCAGCCACACCAACTGTCTCAGGTGTCCCCCTCAAGGAGCCTTGTGAAGTTGCCTAAATTAGGGCAACAGGGTCAGGCCTTTGTCTCCTCTCATCAGTGTGCGCTGTTCCAGGGAAAGGGTGTGGGCTTGAGACAGGCATCTCTCTTCAATCACCAAGAAGGTGGGCCTGGCCGCGCACTGTCCACCGTCGACACTCCCAGTGTGGGGCAGGAGTGCGTTAGCTGCACGGGGGATGAGCTAACATGAGTGCACACAAGCACCCACCGCAGTCCAGAAATCTGAGAGGACGTGCACATGGGCACGGCTGGGGTGTTCATGAAAAGCTTCCTGGAGGGGGTAAACTTAAACTGGGACTTAAAATTATGGGTACAGTTTAGATGGCAAATATGAGCATTGTCAGTCAGGGAGGGCTGGGGGAGCACACATTCCACTGTCCGCTGCTAATGCCGCAGGGCAACAGGGAGTCCCCTCCCCTAAGGCTGGAAAATGGTTCCCTGTTGCAGTAAATTTTCTAATTTACTATTTATTCTCAATTGTTCTAGTTGCTTTTTGCTGATACAAGTGTAATATATTCACATTATAGAAAGAATGGGGCCCTAGCCCGTTTGGCTCACTGGATAGAGCGTCGGCCTGGGGACTGAAGGGTCCCAGGTTGATTCCGGTCAAGGGCAGGTACATCCCCAGTAGGGGTGTGCAGGAGACAGCTGATCTATGCTTCTCTCTCATCAGTGTTTCTAACTCCCTATCCCTCTCCCTTCCTCTCTGTAAAAAATCAATAAAATATATTTTAAAAAATGGTTGTAACATTGTAACGCTGGTTTTACCCTAAAAAAAAAAAATGGAAAATGTCTAAATGCCTATAGACCCTATTAACATCTTGGTACAGGCTTGTCTTCCAGCCCCAGTCCCTCCTGTGTCTCCAGCACCCTCCCTACCTGCCGCTGACATTTCACATTTCTCACAAGCAGGGCTGCCTGGCTGGCTCTCACACCAGATCACGCTGAACAGGCATTCAAACCTCAGCAAATCCACCCCCACCAGTAAGGTGCCCTAGCATGAGAGGCACTGGGATAAAATAGGGGCTGAAGACCAAAAACCTGGTTCAAACCCCAGCTCTACCCTTGTGAGCTCTGGCGTCTTGGCCAGATTATTTGGCTTTCCTGAGCCTCAGTTTTCTCATCTATAAAATGGAGAGAGCAATTATTGTTGTGAGGATTAAGTAAGGTGGCACATGTGTGACCAGCACAAGTAAACCTCAAGGAATATTAACTTTAAAAACAAAACCAAGCAAAAAGATTAAAAGAAACAAGTATTAAGGCTTATTTCCCCTTTGGAGGGAGTAAGGAAAAAAAAAAAAAAAGAAAGGCAAGTTTGTTCCTGAACCATGGGTGCAGGATAAAGGTGAGCGACCCTTGGGGTGGGGTGGCAGCTGCCCTGGAAGATCCAGCGCTCCCAGCCCACCTGCTATATAGTCAGCAACTGTTATATTGTCGTATTTCCTAGGCTCCAAGACAGAACACATGAACACAAACAGCAGTGTGGTGATTGCCAGAGGGAAGCGGGGGGCGGGGGGCAGGGGCGCGGCTGCGGGGGAGAAGGAGGCCTAATATACGGTGACAGGAGGAGATGTGACTTTGGGTGGTGGGCACACAGTGCAATATACAGATCTTGCAACACCTGAAACCTATATGTTCATGCTGACCAACTTCACCCCAATCAGTTTAATGAATAAATCAGGGGTCCTCAAACTTTTTAAATGGGGGCCAGTTCACTGTCCCTCAGACCGTTGGAGGGTCAGACTATAGTTTAAAAAAAAACACCTATGAACAAATTCCTATGCGCACTGCGGGCCCGGGATGAGTTGGCTGCTAAGCAGGACAGGCAGCGGCACCTGGCGGGCCGGATAAATGTCCTCGGTGGGCCGCATGTGGCCCGTGGGCCGTAGTTTGAGCACGCCTGGAATAAATACTTTTTAAAAGACAGAATTCAAAGTAATATGCACCATTGTTTCATGTGCCACTAGGAAATAAAAAATGCCATCAAACCCCAACACAGTTCTCAGATGGGGTCAAGTGTAAAATGAATTCTGATTTCAGAGACATTAAAATGCTGGTGGGGTGTGTGTCAACTTAGGATGAATGAAAATAGTGACTTCCTGGCATTTTACTACTGGCATTTTCCCTCAGATACCTGCCCTTGCCCTGCCCCTCAAGCTTCTCCATCCAGGTGAATATTGCCTCTGACAGCAGGGGAGGGAACCAGGTAACCTGGCCTGATCCTCGCTCCACAGAAGCCTGGTGAAGTCAACACCCCTCTTGTGTAGGTGAGGAGCGCCAAGGCCATGCAGCAGCCGGCACCCTGGATTTGCCAGGTGGTCCAAATGTCCTGTGCTTGTTTTTTTTTCTCCTCGTTTTGTTTTTGTTTCAAATGAAGATTGGCTGAATGTATAACCCAAGATGAATTATTCTTAACAGTCATAAGACTTTTCAGATAAATAAGATCCCAGTATTTTACTTTGTTGTTATTGTTTTCAGAGCAAGTATTTCGATTTGGTGTTATGAAAATACCAACCTTCGTACACCATCCACTTTCATCTTCCTCCCCGGTGGCTCCTGCTTCATGTGGAAAAGCTCTAAATCACAGTCCCCAATCATTGAGCATTTAGCTAGCGCCAAATGTGTACATGGTCACTGCCATTTCTTAGCATTTACTAATTTAGCTATGCAGTCCTATCTCCTGGGAGAGGAATGGATGCTCTAATTCTGCTGCTGTGAACACCCCCAAATTCTTATTTTGGAGCTCTAACTTGCCCTCTTCCAAGGTGATGGTATTTGGAGGTAGGGCCTTTGGGAGGCGGTTAGGTCTAGATGAGGTCATGAGGGCGGGTCGTTGTGATGAGATGCATGTCCTTATAAGAAGAGACGCAGGAGAGCTTGCTCTCCCTGTTCTGCCATGTGAGCACACAGCAAGAGACAGCCATACATGCCAGGAAGAGTCCTCCCCAGAAACAGATCAGGACCTCAGCCATCCAGCCCCCAGACATGTCTGCTGTTTAAGCCATTCAACCTATAGTATTTCATGATGGCAGCCTGAGCTGTCAAAGACACCTGCAGATGCCAGGCTCCCTCTAGCAGGGGCTGCCTCTCCCCCAAGGTCCCATCCTCATCTTCCCTATGCAGCAAAGACGGCAGCTGCTGCTCCCACCTCCCCCTCCCCAGGCCATGCTCATAGATGGGCTCCAGGCTCTGCTTTCTCCGCTGCTCTGGTGTGTGGGACACAGGTGGGAGCCAGGAATATGGGAAACTCCATTTGTGGGTGGCCTGCAAGCCTCAGGCCATCAATGTACCTGGCCCTCACCTGCCTCCAGTACTCATCGCCCTGCCCCAGCTCAGAAGTGCAAGGGTCTACTGAAAAATCTTCCAGAATCATCCACTCCAGTGGTCAGTACCCTCCATCAAGTCCTCCCTCACACCCGGCCCATCTCCAGCCTGCTGTGGTCGCTGTGTCCTTAAAGCCTACACAGCAGCTTTGCAGCAAGGTGTCTGCAATAAGCGAGGAGTGTGGGGATACCAAGGCATGTGGAATGTGGAGCTACGTTTCCAGGCTCCTCTGCCATTTACCCTTAGTGCCTTACAGATGGGCCAATTTTCTGTGTGTGCCCAACTTGAAAATTTGCTAGCTCTGGGGCTGGGATGGAGTAGGAAAGTAGATGTTGCAGCCAGGAGGCGGGCTGCTCTCCCAGTCACACCCAGCCTGCAAATAGAAATGGCTTCTCCCAAGTATGCTGGACAAAAACTCCTTTCAAGCTCCACAGTTCAAGGCTGACCACTAACACTGGCATTTTCTCTCAGAAAAACTTGGAGGCTATTGTCACCATTGGGCCCCAGCCTGGTGGGGTGGGGACAAAAGGGCCCATCTCTTAGGGTAGCCTGGAGCCCTGGAGGAAAGCTGGCTGGTCCCAGAAGAGAGAGAAGAGGATTCCATTGATCTGGTTGCAATTTGATTCCATCTTCCAGTAAGACTCTGGGGCGCAGGGCCCAGAGGTGGGGCTGAGGCACCCTCAGCGCAGCATAAACTCAAGCAACCCGGTTCCTGTGTGCTGCCTCCTCTGGAAGTTTGGCATTTGAAGGAATCAAATTGTCTAATTAAAACTGAACAATCCCTTATCAGGCTGGATGGCGGGTGAGACACTGCTGTCTTAAACACATCATTTTCCCTTCTTTTCTGAGACTTGAAGCATTTCAGTGAAAAAGGAAGGGGGGTAACATTTGCATTTCAAAAGCCATTTGTTGGAGAGACTTCTTTTGGATGGGAATTGGAACCAAGTGGATAAGGGCTCCTGCTAGGACTCCCTAATTCAAGCCATGCCTGCTCCTCCAGTCAAAGGTCCAGGCTGTGACTTGGGGATGGGCCCACCCTTCCCCAGCTTCCCCAACAGCTTTAGGAAGAAAGAGTGGGAGGGGCAAAGGGAGGGGAGGAAGCATCATGTTCCTTCCTACTCCAAAGGGAAAAGGAGAAGAGTCACTGAACAATGCCTCACTTACTGTCCAAGAGGGCTGCCCCAGCAGGGGACAGAGGAATGCGGACCTTGGGACTCAGGGTCCCAGAGCTCTAGGCTGGGCAGCCACAGGGAGAGCCCCTGGGCCCAGGCCTTGGGAAGACCTCTGTGGTGGGCAGACAGGAACAGTCCCATCTTATCTCCACGGTAAGGCCTCCAAGCGCTGGGGCTGGGGCTGGAAGGGATGGTGGGGAAGGGTCTGTGGGGAGGAGGAAGAATGGAGAGGAATGTTGGGTTGGAGAATAGGAATAGGGGTGGGGCAATGGACACTGTTACTTTTGGGTGTATCCTCCATCTCCTCGCCCTGAACATCTTTCCCAGCGTCCCAAGCCAGACACGCAGGCAAGTGGGGTGGTGAAGCTAGACGTCTGGCTCAGGCACAGGCAAGGTCCTGCTCCCAGAAATTCCTTGGCTCCAAAAGTTCAGGGGATGGTGGGGATACCCCTCCCCCTCGCCGCTATGGACAGATGAGGACTAGTGGGAAAACTTGCCCTCCAATGGCCTGAGTGGGGCCAGGGCTGAGGGGGTGAGTGGGAAGGACTAATACCATCCCCGCTTCATGCCCCCTCAAGGCATAGTAAGCCCACTAATGCAACCTGGAGTTCTACAGGGCAGCTAATCAGCAGCAGAGCTATGTTACTTGTGGAGAAATTATCTGGGTTTCCTCAGAAAGTGTAAAACAGCTTGGATGAATCTCTTCCATTCTTGTTCTCTGGCTGTGTCTAGCCCAGCCTTGGGCAAACTACGGCCCACGGGCCGGATCGGGCTGTTCTATCCTGTTCTCTTACTCTCCCCTCTGCTCCTTTACTTTGAATTTATATTAGTTCACACAAACAATCCATCCAGTCCAGTTTAAGAACCCATTGTGGCCCTCGAGTCAAAAAGTTTGCCCACCCCTGGTCTAGCCCCACCCAGCTGGAACCAGGAGGATGGGCACTGTGAGGATCCACCCCAACCAACATGCACAAACTGCTGTGCAGGTGCTGATCACATGAAATAAAATTTGCCCTACTTAGCAGGGTGGTAGCTGCCAAGATCTCCCTTTGGATATGCTGCTTGTGAAGCTAATTGGATCCTGCTCTGATATTGTCTGAAGCTGGCCACTGGGTATGTTGGTTCTGGATCCTCACAGTCAGCCACCATGAGGGTTGACACCATGCATAAATGGGCCAATAGCAATCAAAATTCAATTACATCAAGAATACACTAGAAGGGCCTGGCCAGTGTGGCTCAGTGGCTGTGCATCAACCATGAATCAGGAGGTCATGGTTCTATTCCCGCTCAGTGCATATACCCAGGTTACAGGCTCAATCACCAGCAGCTGATCGATGATTCTTTCTCATCATTGATGTTTCTATCTCTCTCCTTCTCTCCTTCTCTCCTTTCCTCTCTCTAAAATCAATAAAAACATTTGAAAAAAAACTAAAAAGAATACAGTGGAAGGAATTAAAAGTATGTTGGATGAAACAGAAGACTGAATCAGTGATTTGGAAGACAGGTAGAAAAACACCCAATCAGAGCAGCAAAAAAGAAAAAAGAAGTTAAAAAGATGAGGATAGTTTAAGGGACTTCTGCAACAACATAAAACATAGCAACATTATAGAGGTACCAGAAAAAAGAAGGGAGAAAGCAAGGGATTGAGAATCTATTTGAAAAAATAATGGTTGAAAACTTCCCTAATCTGGTGAAGGAAGAGGACACACAAGTCCAAAAAGCAAAAAGAGTCCTCAACAAGATGAACCAAAACAGGCCCATACCAAGACTCATCATAATTAAAATGGCAAAGGTTAAAGACAAAAAGAGAATCTTAAAGCAGCAAGAGAAAGACAGTTAGTTAATTACAAAGAAGCTCCCATAAGACTTCCAGCTGATTTCTCGACAGAAACATTTGAGGCTAGAAAGGATTGGCATGAAATATTCAAAGTGATGGAAAGAAAGAACCTACAACCAAGACTATTCTACCCAGCAAGGCTATCATTTAAAATTGATGGAGAAATAAAGAGCTTCCCAGACAAGAAAAAGCTAAAGGATTTTATTAACACCAAACAGTATTGCAAAAAAATGTTAAACATTCTTTTTGAGGAAGAAGTAGAAAGAGAATGAGAAGGAGAAGGAGGAGGAGGAGGAAAAAAGAAAAGCAGCAACAAAGGGACAAAGTTATAGAGAATAAAATGACAATAAACACATACCCATCAATAATCACTTTAAATGTAAATGACTTAAATGCTCCAATCAAAAAACATGGGGTAGCTAAATGGATAACAAAACAAGACCTATATATATGTTATCTAGAAGGGACCCACCTCAGAATAAAAGATACACACAGAAAAAAGGAAAGAGGTGGAAAAATAAATTTCATGGAAATGACAAAAAAGCTTTATCTCTTATTATAGCCTTTATTTTAAAGTCCATTTTGTCTATGGACTAAAGACAAAATGGACTTTAAAATAAAGGCTATAATAAGAAACAAAGGACACTAAATAATTATAAAGGGAGCAATTCAACAAGAGGATATAACCTTGCAAACATTTATGCTCTCAGCATAGGAGCACCTAAATATATAAAGTAAATATTGATGGACATAAAGGGAGAGATTGATAGTAATACATTTATAGTTGTGGATTTTAACATCCCATTAATATCAATGAATAGATCTTCCAGACAGAACATTTTAAAACACACACACACACAAAAAAAAAATACACAGTACCTTAAATAAACACTACATCAGATGGATTTAATTGATATCTTCAGAGCATTAACCCCAAAGCAACAAATACACATTCTTTTCAATTATCCACACATGGAATATTTTCTAGGATATACCACATGTTAGGACACAAAACAGTTCTCAATAAATTTAAGAAGAATGAAATCATATCAAGCATCTTCTATGACCATAATAGTAAGAAACTAGAAATCAATCACAAGAAAAAAACTGAAAAACACACAAAGACATGGAGGCTAAATAACATGCTACTAAACAATGAATGGGTTAAGAATGAGATCAAGAGAAAGAAATCAAAAGATACCTTGAAACAAATGGAAATGAGAACATAACAACCCAAAATCTACAGGACATAGTAAGAACAGTCCAAGAGGAAAATTCATAGCATCACAGGCCTACCTCAAGGAACAAGAAAAATATCAAATAAACAATCTACCTTTACATTTAAAGGAACTAGAAAAAGAACACAAGCAAAGACCAAGCTGAGTAAATGAAAAAAAATAATAAAGATCATAGCAGAAATATGCCCTAGCCGGCTTGGCTCAGTGGATAGAGCGTCAGTCTGTGGACCGAAGGGTCCCAGGTTCGATTCCGGCCAAGGAAACATGCCTGGGTTGTGGGCTCGATCCCCAGTGGGGGGCATGCAGGAGGCAGCCGATCGATGATTCTCTCTCATCATTGATGTTTCTATCTCTCCTCCCTTCCTCTCTGAAATCAATAAAGAAATATATATATTTTTTAAAAAAAGATCATAGCAGAAATAAACCAAATAGAGTCTAGAAAAATATACATAAAATCAATGAAACCAAGAGCTGGTTCTTTGAAAAGATAAACAAGACTGACAAACCTTTAACTTTTCAAGAAAAAAAGAGGGAGGACCCAAAAAAATAAAATCTGAAATGAAAGAGAAGTAACAACTGACACCAAAGAAATGCAAAGGATTGTAAGAAAATATTATGATAACTATATGCCAACAAATTGGACAATCTGGAAGAAATGGGTAAATTCTTAGAAATATACAATCTTCCAAAAAGCTATCAAGAAGAATCAGAAAATCTGATACATAGCTTACAACTAATGAAATTGAAGCAGTAATCAAAAAATTCCCAACAAACAAAAATCCTGGACCAGATGGTGGCTTCACCAAATAATTTTACCAAACATTAAAAGAACTAAAACTTATCTTTCTCAAACTATTCCAAAAAATTCAAGAGAAGCAAAGACTCCCAAGTTCATTTTACAAGGCCAGCATTATCCTAAGTTCAAAACCAGATAAAGAAACTAAAAAAAAAAAAAAAAAAAAGAATTACAGGCCAATATCCCTGATAAATGTAGATGCTAAAATCCTCAACAAAATAGTAGCAAACTGAATCCAGCAATATATTTAAAAAATCATATACCATAATCAAGTAAGATTCCTTCCAAGGAGGTAAGATTGGTACAATATCCACAAATCAATAAACGTGACATACCACATAAACAAAATGAAGGATAAAAATCACATGCTCATATCAATAGATGCAGAAAAAGAATTTTATAAAATCCAGCACCCATCTATACTAATAAAAGCGTACTATGCTAATTAGACCAGACAGCCAAATGACCGTCCAGACATCCTTCCGGACAAAGCCGTGGTAGCGGAGGCTGAGGCAGAGGTGGTTAGGGGCAATCAGGCCGGCAGGGGAGCAGTTGGGGGTGATCAGGCTGTCAGGGGAGCATTTAGGGGACAGTCAGGCTGGCAGGGGAGCAGTTAGGGGTGATCAGGCAGGCAGGCAGAGGGTCAGGCAGGCAGGCAGGTAGGTGAGCGGTTAGGAGCCAGCAGTCCCGGATTATGAGAGGGATGTCTGACAGCCAGTTTAAGCCCAATCCCGTAGGGGTCCCAGATTGGAAAGGGTTCAGGCCAGGCTGAGGGAACCGCCCCCATGCATAAATTTCGTGCACCGGTCCTCTAGTTTATGATAAAAACTTTGAGTAAAGTGTGACTATAGGGAACATACATCAACATGTTAAAGGCCATGACAAACATGACAAACCCACAGCCAACATCAGACTCAATGGGCAAACCCTGCAAGTCTTTCCCTTAAGATCAGGAATAAGACAGGTATGTCCACTTTCACCATGCCTATTCAACATAGTACTAGAAGCCCTAGACACAGCAATCAGACAAGAAGAAGAAATAAAAGGCATCCAAATTGGAAAGGAAGAAGTAAAACTGTCATTATTTGCAGATGACATGATACTGTATATAGAGAATCCTATAGACTCCACAAAAACAAACAAAACAAATAAAAAAAAAAACCCTACTAGAACTAATAAATGAATTCAGTAAAGTAGCAATATCTATATATATAAAAGCCTAATATGCAAAGTGTTCCCTCAGGAGTTTGAACAATCATGAGTTTGATTGCTCGCTATGACGTGCACTGACCACGAGGGGGCAGCTCAGAACGAAGGAAGGCCCCGGCCAGCAGTTGGCAGCTAGGATAGGGAGGCCCTGGCCAGCAGCTGGCAGCCACTAGGGACCCTACCCATGCACATATTTTGTGCACTGGGCCTTTAGTATAAAATAAATATCCAGAAATCAGTTGCTTTTTAGACACTCATAGTAAACTATCACAAATGCAAACTAAGAAAACAATCCCATTTACAACTGCATAAAAAAATACCTAGCAATAAACTTAACCAAAGATGTAAAAAAAACCTGTACTCAGAAAATTATAAGACAAGAAAGAAATTGAAGATACAAAAAAGTGAAAGTATATACCATGTTCATGGATAGGAAGAATCAACATCATCCATACTACCCAAAGCAATCTATAGATTTAATGCAATTCTTATCTAAATACCAATGGTGTATTTCACAGAATTAGTACAAATACTCCAAAAATTTATATGGAACCACAAAAGACCTTGAATAGCCACAGTAATCTTGAGAAAGAAGAGCAAAGTTTAGGAATCACACTATCTGATATCAAATTATACTACAAGGCCATAATAATCAGAACAGCCTGTTACTGGCATAAAAACAGACACATAGATCAATCTAATAGTTTAGAGGTCCCAGAAATAAACCCATACCTTTATGGTCAATTAATATTTGATAAAAGAGGCAAAAATATACAATGGGGTAAAGACAGTGAATTCAATAAATGTTTTTTTGGGGAAAATTTGACAGACATGCAAAAAAATGAAACTAGACCACCTTTTTACACCATACACAAGAATAAACTCAAAAGGGATTAAAGATTGAAATGTTAAGCTTGAAACCATAAAAATGGTGGCAGCCTGAGCTGTCAAAGACGGCAAGTGGCCCAACACTGTCTATAGAAGGAAACATAGTCAGTAAGTCTTGGACATCTTTCATGTATGCCCAATATTTTTTTCTGATATCTACTTAAGCGAGGGAAATAAACAAAAAAAGCAAATTGACTGCATAAAAAAATTTTTGCACAGCAAAGGGAGCCATCAACAGAATGAAAAGACAACCCAATGAATGGGAGAACATATTCACCAGTGATACATCTGATAAGAGGTTAATATCCAAAAAATTTAAAGAACTCATACAACTCAACACCATAAAAACAAGCAATACAATTAAAAAATGGGCAAAGACCTGAATAGACACTTTTTGAAAGAGAATATACAGATGGCCAATCGATATATGAATAGATGCTCCATGTCACTAATCACAGAGAAATACAAATTAAAACCACAATGAGATATCACCTCACACCTGTCAGAAGGGCTATCACCAATAAATCAACAAACAAATAGTGGTGAAGATGTGGAGAAAAGAGAGCTCTGGTGCACTACTGGTGAGAATACAGATTGGTGCAGCCACTGTGGAAAGCAGCATGGAGTTTCCTCAAAAAATTAAAAATGGAACTCCCTTATGACCCAGCGATATCACTTCTGGGAATTTCTCTGAAGAAACCTGAAACATTAATTGGAAAGAATATATGCACTCCTATATTCATTGCAGCATTATTTACAATAGCCAACATTTGGAAGCAGCCCAAGTCCCCATCAGTAGATGAGTGGATAAACACGCATGTCACATTTACACAATGGCATGTTATTAGGCTGTTAGAAAGAACTCTCATCTTTTGAAACTGCCTGGATGGACCTGGAGAGCATTATATTAAATGAAATAAGCTAGTCAGAGAAGACCAATCTATAATAATAAAAGCGTAATATGCTACTTAGACCGGATGTCCTTCCGGACAACCTTTGGGATGAAGCTGGGGCTGTGAGGGAAGCCTGGGTCCCGGGTGCCAGAGGGAAGCCAGAGTCCTGGGTGCCAGAGGGAAGCCAGTGCCGGCAGCTGGTGGAAGGAAGGCCTACTGCTCTTGCACGAATTTCATGCATCGGACCTCTAGTACCATATGATTTCACTTATATGTGGAATCAAATGAACAAAATAAACTAAGAAACAACAACAAACAAAATAGAAACAGACTCATAGATACAGAGAACAGACTAATAACTATTAGAAGGGAGGGTGGTTAAGGAACTGGGTGAAAGGGTAAAGGGATTAAGAGAAAAAAAAACACCTCACAGATACAAACAACAGTATGGTGATTACCAGAGGGAAAGGGGGGGGGGATGGGAGGAGGTAGAAGAGGGTAAAGGAGGCGGATAAATGGTGATGGAAGGAGACTTGACTTTGGGTGGTGAACACACAATGCAATATACAGATGATATAAAATTGTGTACTTGAAGCCTATATAATCTTATTAACCCATGTCACCTCAATAAAAAGAAGAGAATCATATCTATCTTATCGTCTTATGATCTTCTCACTTCCTAGCACGGCAGTGGTAGGTGCTCAATAAATGAGAGGCATCCCTGGGAGCGAGTATCTCCCCCAAGTGTGAAGGAGCCAGTCCCAGGGCTTTTTCTACCTAGGCTGTTGTTTCTCTCCCTGGATCCAGTCAAAGGATACCAGAACCTCCTTTGAGATCTCCACCTGGACCATTAGGTCCCAGTCATGGTGATAGCTGGGGTTGGATGCCCCACTTGTTAGGATCCCTCCAGGAGTTCTCCAGGTGGGCCATCACTGGGGCATGCAGGGGTACAGGCATGGAAAGAGAAAGAGAGTGCACGCGTGTGATGGGGAGTATTGGCGTGTGGGAAGGTGGGGAGATAAGCTGAGTTCCCTGGAAAGGGAAGCACAGAGCTGGTGAGGATGGCTCCTGGGCTCCTAGAAAGCCTGGGACAGGGCTTCACAGCTTCTAGATTAGCACCCCACTGTGGGTGTGAAGTCGCAGGCAGCAGGCAAGGTGGCCCAGAGCCATCTTCTCACTCCCCACCAACCAGCAGCTATAGACCATAAGACTCGCAGCTCATCTACTAGTAAGGAGCTGCAGGGGAGGGTGGGGATGTCTCAGGGAGGGCAGGGGCACCACAGCTCCTCCTCCAGCTGTGGAAAGGGGCCCCTGCCTGAGGATTTGTCTGGGAACTGGGAGACCAGCAGTGAGCATCACTGGGGCCTCCTCACCTCTGCTGCTTTCATCCTGGACACCTGCTGTTTCTGCCACGCCCAGGGGGCCAGGCAGTCCTGGGACTGTGGACTGCCTCGACTGCCAAGGACTTCAGAGCTTCATGGCCTCATCCCAGGCCTCCCTCATGTCCTTAGGACCCCTGGGGTCTACCTTGGGGTGAGACAGGGTCTGGGACTGCAAGAAGGAGTGTCTGCCTGACAGCCCATCCCTGTGGATTTTGATGGCTCCATAAAAATGCCTCCTTGCAAACTGTCAAAGTGTCACAAATTAATTAACTGTTAGCTAGAGTGACTCAGTGGGGAGGAGGTGGGGGAGTGCTGCTGAGCAGGGTGGTGGCGGTACTGTTCTCTGCATGCACTGCCTTTTGATTAAAAATCCTCGCTTCTCAACACTGTGCCAGGGAAGGGGCAGCTCACATGTGTGTGAAGAAGAAAGTTGGCTGGTGGGAAGCAGGGTGGAGGGCGTGGGGCCCTGGGCCCTCCCAGAGGAAGGGAACACAGTGGGGATAAGCAAGCAGCTAGAAATTACTCAGGAGATCTAAATTCAGAGCAGAGCCCACAGCCTGGTACTGTTTTCTTCTATCCTTTCCCTGTCTTACCCTTCCTCCTCAATTTCCCCCAGAAAGAAAGGAATCACAAAATTGGGCTTGGTTTGCCCTGGAGCCAGGCCAGGTCACTAGCCCAGGAGGCAGGCACAGTTCGCTGCCAGACTCATGCCCGCAGGAGCCGGTGGGAGGAGGACTGGGTCTCGGAACAGCCTCCTTGACCTTTACTTTAATTTCAGGAAGGAATTGAGAAAACATGCTCTTGAAAGTCAAGAGGGAGACAAATCCTGAACCTTATTGCTCTAGAAGAAGGAAAAACAATCCTCACTATTTAGCCAAAAATTGCTCTGCTTTATGAAAACACGTCCCTGTTCATAAAAACGAGAGAACCCTGTCCAGATAACAGCCACCATCCCCCATCCCGCTGCAGGACCTCTCCCCGTGTCAGCCAGTCCCCCGGCTTTGCCAGGCTGGCACTGGGCATGTATCCTTCCCACAGAGGTGAAAGGAGGGGCCGAGGTTTCACCTGATGACCCCAACACAAGTACCTATTTGGTGTGGTACCCCAAAGACAAAGTGAAAGCAAAACTTCACAGGAACACAATCAGCAAAATCCAGATGTGCAAAACGCTTCAAGACTAATGACCTGGTTTCTTCCAAAAATAAATTGCACAGAAACAAAAAAAGAGATGGAGGGCAAGGGAGGGCATATATAACAAAAGCAACTTAAAAGCCATGTCAGCCAATTGCAACTTGTGGATCTGATTTAAATCCTGATTGACAGAGACCAGCTTTTTAAAGGTCTTTGACATTCATAAGACAATTGAAAATTTCAAGAGTAGATTGTTGATATTAAAGAATTACTGTCTAGGTGTGGTAGTGACATTCTAGTTAAATTTTAAAGAATCCTTATTGTTTAGAGATACTCACTGAAACATTTACAGATAAAGTTACATGATGTCTGTGATTTCGTTGGAAAGAATATGGAGGGGTATAGATGAAACAAAATTGGCCACAAGGTGATGATGGTTGAAACTGGGTGATGATCCACTGAGATCCACTGCACTAATCTTTCTAATGTTATAGATGTTTCAAATTTTCTATAACAAATTGTAAAAAAACAAAACAAAACAAAACAAAATTCATGTCTCATGTGCTCTCTAACCCTTGCAGCCTCCCTCCCAAATATGAATGCGAGGCAGACTTCGGCTGCCTTCCTGACCCTGTCCCCTCAGTATGACTCTGGCTTCCTTCCTCTCTTGCCTGTCGGCCAGACAGACTGTCCCTTCACCCCTGTGGTTCTGCCCAGTACAGCTGGAGTTCGGACCCTTTCTCAAAGACAGGACGGCTTTGGTCTAAGGGGCCTTCACAGAGGTCAGTGCTCAGCTGGTAGGGACAGGAGATGGCGAGGGTGACTCCCACTCTAATGGCAAAAGTAAGAGCTGCTGAGCTCCTAGTCTATCCCAGTCACGGTGTGAAGCACTGTGCAATGTTATTTCCTTCAGTCTGCACAACAGCCCTATGAGATAGTATTTCCATGTTAAAGATGAAGAAACAGGAACAGAGAGGGTGAGCAACCTGCCCAAGTTCACCCAATGCAGTGGGTTATGAAAACAGGTCTGTCTGCCTCCAGAGCCCAGACTCTTCCTTGCTCCCGCAGTAGAGTCCAGGTCTGGAGAGGACCTGGGAGGAGGAGGGGTAAGATCAGAAACCAGGCCTCAGGTGCCTTTATCTCAGCTCCACAATGGTTCTTCCAAGGCCACATCCAGGGCCTCACCGCACCAGGCCGTTAGGTCTCAGACTGGGGCCCACCAGCGCCCCCAGTAGAACCCCTCACAACCTTATAAAGAGGGAAGTTGGGGTAAAGGCCACACCTGAGTTTCCTTAGAGTCCTGAGCGCCATTAGGCAACTGGGTGTTTACAGAAAGGTGACAGGCTGCCCAGGTGAAATGAGCTCTGAGGACAGGATGTGCTGGATTTGGGCGACCACGGGGATCTCACCTCACCCTGGCTCAGCCCAGGGGCTGCCTGGGGGCTTGTCCCTTCCGACCAGTTCAGCCCACCCTCCCCTGCTATCTCTGCATCTGCTTTCCTTCAATGGGGTGTGGACACCAACAGGGGTAGCACTATGGGCCTGGGCACCTTCCTTGCCTGAGATCCTGGCCCCTCACTCAGAGGAGGGCAACATGGGCACAGCCACGGCGGGAGCAGGGAGGCCGCTTCCCTGACCCAGGACAGGCTGGGGACCATGGACAGAGCCCCTAACTTCCTCTCCCACATGTTGCAAGTCATAGGCAACCACAATGATGGGCACAGAGTCCTGAGAGCTGTGTGCTCACTGGTACTACATGCTCTTGCCCCTTCACATCCCTGTCCCCAACATCTGAGGTTTTTCTAAGCAGTGATGACCAGAAAATAAAAAGGAGCTGCTTCCTTCTATCCTGTGAACTGATGGGGAGGAGTCAGTGTGGCCTGGTTTTTTAAATCAGGCAGCAACCTGGGTTTCAGTCTCAGCTCCAACACTGGCTAGCAGTGTGCCTTGACAGTGGGATCACTCTGGGCCTCAGTCTTCTCATCTGTAAAATGGACACAGGAACTCCCTCTTCACTGATGTGGTTGTCAAATTAACTTAGAAAATGAAAATGAAGGGGCCAGTACCGCCAGATGCTCAATAAATGGCAGCTGGTATCATCAAGAGGGATGCCCCGCTGCCAGGAAGCTGGAGCTGAGCCATGCAAGGGTCCCAGCAAAAGGCCTGAGCTACATGAGGGGTCCTGAAAGAAAGAGACCCCCCTGTTTTCTGTGGCCCCCAGTCCTCTGCACACTCCAGAGAGACTCAGCCATGCCCAAGATGTAGTTCCCATCTGCCAGCCCTGACCTCAAGCCCTGAGGTGTGGGGGCACCCGCAGGTGACCTTGGTTAAAGTATCCATGCAGATTTGTAGCAATCTTGACTCTTCCCTCTAAATCTCCACCAAAAGAAGCCCCGCTTGGCCTATAGTTTCCCTGGTAAAGTCTGATGAAACACCAGCTACGAGAGTCTCTAGTCTTGAAGGCAGAGGGAGGCCAGGCACACAATCAGACCTGGAGGGACTATGGGAGCTATCGTCAGCACTGCATTATTTCATCTAATATCTGCTGCCTGCCAGCGGATGCCTGGCATGCAAAGGATGATCCAGTCCCCCTGGATGAGCCACTTCTCTGATTATCAATTTATTCATTAGTAATTAGCAATAACTTAATAATGACAGCAGTCATACTAATTTCAGAGAGTGGAGAAAGAATAAAATAAAATGATATATCTCAAAGTATCTTGCAAGCTCAAAAGTCCTAGAGAAAGGTTAGGACTTTAGACCTTCCTTTGGCCGTCTATAAACTGATCATACCTCCTTCTCGCTAAGAAGAATCAGCCGCTGAGGTGGTTGCTACTATTCCATCTGTTTGCAGTGTTCTTTGGTACCCGCTGCTTTTGTGTCTGGCCCATCTCTCTGTGTGTCTTGACGGGCAGAGGTTGTGTTAACCCTGCTGTGGAGCCTTAGCATCTGCTGGGAAGGCTCCTGGTTGGATAAACATCGCTGAGTGCTGGTGATGTTGGTGGACTCTGGGAGCAGTAGTGCTGAAGCCAGCAAGACTGCTTTCCTCGGGGGCTACTTTGAAGGCTAACGAGGTACACTACACCCTTAGTCTAGTCTCTGGCCCAGAGGAGGCACTCGGCTGTCCACACTCTCTTGATTGCTAACCTGGAAAATGTAAAATATTCCATTTTACTCTGGGAAGAATGCTTAGAGAAGATATCACCTGATCTCTTTCTTTTATAGATTAAAAATGAAGACCAGAAAAGTGAAAGGACTCGCCCAAGTTCACAGAGATGATTGCTTCCAGAATCGCAATTAAGGCCTTTGGATGGGTCACTGCTTTACCCTACATGGCTCCCTGTCTGGCTAATAGAAAAGACTCAGTCAATGGCAGGTATTAGCCATCAACACGGTCACTATCATTATTATCATCATCTGCATTTTCAAATGTACTAAGCCAGCTAAAGGAGAAGGGTCTGGAGGCTCCACAGCATTTCTCCTGAGTCTCACCCAACTTCTCATGGACCCCATCTTCCCCACTCCTGTCCTTAGCAGAGCAAGGCAACAGCTGGCATTCGGAACCTGCTACCCCCACCAGCCTGTTCCCTTCCTGGCAACGACCCTGTTCTTTCTAAGGGCTGCTTTGCACGCCCAACACCTCTCCCGCTCTCCTCTGGACCCTGGTGAAGCCATGCACATCACAGTGTACGTGCTCGTAGGTGGTGGCCAGATGTTCAGGGCGGAGCCCAGGGCCATGGGGCTGGTAGATTTCTTTGTAGAATTTTGTTTCTGGAGATGATTTCTTTGGGAGGTTTTCTGTCTCATTCTTCTCCAGGAGCCTAGGGGATGGCTGAACCTCGGGATGTGTTGTTAGCAACCTGACACATCAGCCAGGAAGACAGCAGCAGAGGCAAACGGTCCAAATCCCGGAGAGCTGCATTCCACGCAAAGGAGGCAGCGTATTCCCAGCAGGACAGCGGCTGGGCCAGAGGATGCTGGAGGGACCAGGGACCCTGCTTGCCCCAGGCCCTCCTGTGAGAGCTGCTGCCCCAGCTCTCCCACCTACACAGTGGAGGCGAGGGCGAGGGAGGGACGGAGCCAAACAGGCGCCCTTCAGAACACCGCGAAGGAAGCTCCTCTGGCTGGAGCTGCCACACTGGCTTCCGATCCTGAGAATTTCTGAGGCAGAACATAAACACTCCGGTCTTATCTGGGGACTCCTGGGACATAGATGAGCTAAGTTTTTGGAGCCTGTCATGGCAAACAGCATAATGTAGCTAATCACGCTTCCTCTGCGCCCACCCAGTTTGATAAACCAGCCTCTGCTGCACTAAGTGAAGATGAATTAGCTGTAATGAGGCTGTGACAGCTCCCGAGGCACAGGCTGATGGAGAGCTTTGGCAGGAGGGAGGGGAAGCTCTTCTCAGGGATCAGTTCGAGCTGCCAAGTTTGTGCAAATAACCCGTTGAGGCCAAGGCATCGTGCTTTCCTCTGCAACTCATGCCCCCTCACACAGTCCCCATCCGAGAAGTTTAAGCCGAGGTGATCTAACAAACTGAGCTGGCTGTCTACTCATAATAAGGCACATGCCATAGGCCCAAGGAGTAACCGCTCTGGGCAGGCCAGAACGTGGAATCTATCCATTTTACCACATGTGAAATGCAAGCTGGTAATGGCAGGCTGGTAAAAGTCTTATATGCAAGGTTGCCTGCTACCTAGGCATATCTCCACCAGCCCAGCAAGGAGACCCACCACTGATTGGCTAATCCCTGTTATACCAGCGGAAAACTGGCAGCTACAGGCCACGGTTGCCTTACAGATATGTGCTGTTGGGTTCATAGAGCGTTGTTGAAAAATTACTATTGCCGCTCAGCCGGTATGGCTCAGTGGTTGAGCATCGACCTAAGAACCAGGAAGTCATGGTTCCATTCCCAGTCAGGGCACATGCCCAGGATGCGGGCTTGATCCCCAGTATGGAGGCATCCAGGAGGCAGCCGATCAATGATTCTCTCTCATCATAGATGTTTCTATCTTTCCCTCTCCCTTCCTCTCTGAAATCAATGAAAATATTCAAAAAAAATTACTATTACTAATATTTAAAATTTGAAGATTTTACATTAAAATGCAGATCTCTAGCTTCTCTTATAAAAAGAATGACACAGTTTGGAAACACTGGGTCAGCATTTTTATTTTTTTAATATATCTTATTGATTTTTTACAGAGGATAGGGAGAGGGAGAGAGAGTTAGAAACATCAATGAAAGAGAAACATCAATCAGCTGCCTCCTGCACACCCCCTACTGGGGATGTGCCCACAACCAAGGTACATGCCCTTGACTGGAATCGAACCTGGGATCCTTGAGTCCGCAGGCCGACACTCTGTCCACTGAGCCAAACTGGTTAGGGCTGGGTCAGCATTCTTGCAAGGCAACACCAAGCTGGAGCCAAGTGGAGGCAGCCCTCTTTACATGGGGACACACTGACTAAAGATGGTAGAGGCCTCCCTCCCAGAGGAGGCCCAGCTGGTGGGGAAGAGGCTATGCCTGCACTCGAGGATGGAAGAAGAGGAAGGAGCTACAGCTCTACCCTGTGTTCCCCACCCAGTTGTCTCAGTTTGAAAGGAGCAAAGCTCCAAGGCTTTGGCAAAGTCCCCTTCCTCCTGTCACCCATTCAGCCCCAGCCATTAGGGCACAGTGCCCTCAAGTTTGCCACGGTCCCCACCAATCCTTATAGCCCTACACCCAACTGCTTTCACTCAACTTACATCCACTGCCAGGCCCCAGAACATACTTACGTTTGAGTCCCCTGTTTTATAACCGTGCCTGGCGTAATGGAGTGCTTCCTGTGCTGCTGAACTACCAAAGCTGTGTCTGAACGAGGCTCTCACATCTTACCCGAAGCTCACCATCAAGGCTGTGGTGGCAGGAAGATGACACCCCCGGCTGAGGAGGCTTTAGGAAGCACTGGGCCTTTGGGGCAAATAGGTTTTTCTCCCACTCCCCAGCCCTGCCGGGGGACTCAGCCCTCTTTCTGGAGGCCCCTGTCCTTCTGTTCTGAAGCTGAGGATCCCTTGTAGCCCTTTATGCCCGGCTGATAGTCCAAGTGACACAGTGAAAACAAACCTCTCGCCTCCAAAGGTGCCTTTGCTTTAGACTTTCTGTGACTGATCATCTAATTACATTTGTGGCTCAGGAAGTAACCATCTCTTCAGCAACAGGGGCGTGCACCCCAGGTTGAAACAAAGTATTCCATATTCCTGGCAGGAGACAGACAGAGGTCTGGAGGTCACTGCACGCACCAGCCTGATAAGCAGGGCTGCTATGACCTGGGATAGGCACCCTCTTCATTGCTTTCCTACTCCGCACAGGCCTTCCTTATCTTGTAATTCGAACAAATATACCAGGGTGTACTTGATGGAGGAGAGGCCCAAGAATCCTGTCCCCATGGGATGTGGTGATGACATAAACAGGTAAACCCAGCTGCTGCTGGTACCTTCTGCTTCTATTTCAGAGAATACCAACATCTTGGCTTTTTTGAGAGGATGATGCTCAGTGGTCTCTGCCTCTTCCAAATTCCTTTCTCACTTAGGGTCTCTACTGCCACCTCCTCCAAGAAGCCTTCCATGATTTCATCCACAAGAACTACTTGTTTATTCAGTCTCACAGCACACTATTTGTTCTTAGCGCTTGTGATATCAAAACCTGCAAGTCTGTCTCCTCCCATCTCCTGTGCCTTTTCATGGCAAGGTCTGCATCCTGTTCCTTTCTTTCTCCTCCAGCATATGATACATGCTAGGCAGAGAGTGGGAGCTCAGCAAATGACAACCAACTGAGATGGAAGATCATATGCTTCAAAAGTACTTCATCCCTGGCCGGTTTGCCTCAGTGGTTGGAGTGTCAGCCCAGAGACCAAAGGGTTGTGGGGATCCCTGGCAGGGTCAAGCATGTACAGAAGGCAACCAATTGATGTCTCTCTCTCCCTTTCTCTCTCTCTCTCCCTCCCCCCTCGTTCCTCCCTTCCACTCTATCTCTGAAAAATCAATGGAAAAAATATCCTTGGGTGAGGATTAACAAAAAAAAAAAAAAAAAAAAAAAAAGAGCACTTCAGTGCCCTCCATGTTGTTGGCACATTGGATCATTGGATTGATCACTGCTCTCTGATCATTCTCTCAGGAAAGCATGCTGACCGATGCCCCTGGCACACAGCATGCTCACTCTTCTGCTGAGCCCTGCCCATTTGCCTGGCACCCCTGGAGAGCTGTGTGCTTACCAATCAGCTGGATTGCTCCCAAGCCTGTCCATGCTAGTTCTTGTAATTGTCATTAATCTAGCTCACTACTTCATAAGTGACAAAATATGAACATCAAATTGTGGGCTTCATAAAAACTAAGCTGAGTGCATTGGGGAAATTTTTTGATAAAGAAAGCTCACTAGAAAGAAACAAAAATCCTGACTAGTTGTATGTGAATGAGATAACTGAAAATCCTGAAACTCTAGGATCCTACATCTGCACTGTTTAATAAGTTTAAGTCTTTGCTCTGCTTTAAGTAAACATAGTGGAGGCTGTATACACAGCATTATGTGGTCACATGCAAACAAGATGAGGCAAAACTCCAACTGGTAAACCTGTACTCAAAGGAAAGACCCGAGACATACACAAAAAAATTTTTTAGAAAGATGAAACAAAATGTTTGAAGTATCATTTTTTAATGAGTGTTCTCTTTAATAAGCTTTTCAGCTGGCTTATCAACCATCCTGGACAAGAGGGCTTCTACTGCATCGTCAGCCCGCGTGTTAGCTTTGTCTGCATGTGTTTGATCTCGCCAGGGCTGTTTGTTCTTTGAGAAAATAACATGCCTTGTGCTTCTACACCCTGTATGCCTGCCCTTTGCACTGCATGGGCCCTCTGCAAATGTGCCTCACGGCGATGGAGATTGCTCATTCTTTCAGCACGTTCCTGAGCCCCCGTCACGTGCAGCCCTGGCTAGAAACGGGGGAGACAGCACTGAATGAGAGGCAAGCCCTGTTCTCATGGAGTTTGCTGTTTAGAGAGAATGACTCTCCACAGCTGAGGCCCAGACATAAGCACAAGCTGGACAGAACAAGAACACGCCTTGACAAGGCTAGTGTGGAGCACTGAACAGGCTAACTTCCCACCACTTAGTAGCTGGATGGGATCTTCCCCTCGACTGGGCAGTTTGGGCAGCAGCCAAGGCTCTGGGTGTCTAGAGAAATATCAGCAGGAAAGTATGTAAGCGAGACTATAGGACCCTGTGCTGCCCGCTCATCACAGATGTTCAAAAGAGGCGTCTCCACAGTCTGCAAGTCCCTGACCAGAACTCTTCAAGGGTCCCAAAGTCAGGACAGGCCAGGAAAGACTACAGAACTATCACATATTAGAGGAGACTAAGATATGACAAGTGAACACAATGTGGAAACTGCATTAGGTCCTGTAGCAGAGAAGGACAGTAGTGAACAAATGGAAAAATCCAAAGAAAACCTGCCATTTAGTTAATAGTACTGAACAAACTCTGCCTTCTTGGTTTTGAAAATTGCACCACAGTTATATAAATATCATTAATCCTTTTAGGGCAGATGAAGCCAGTGGGGCTAAGGTGGTTCAGAACCCTAAGGTGGTTCACAACCCAGCTCAGCTGCAAGCTCAGGGGAGGCCTGAGGCCTGGCATGTCTGCTGCAGAGCTCCCTTCCACTGGGCGGGGAGGCCCTGCTCATGCACCACAATGCCAGGCCCTCTCCTAGGTGCTGTACCCCGTCACTGCCAAGCCTCACGACAGCCCACGGTCAGTTCAGCGACCCTATTTGACAATACAGGCTGATGCACGTAGTTGTGAAAACAAGAAAAAGAAACCGAGAGCATTTATCATGCTGCTGGGTGAAGACATGTGCTGCCTCCCGTAGAATAAGGTGCGTGTCCCCACCTGCAATTCAGTGGAGGAGCTTGGTGACCACACGGCTAGTAAATGGCAGATCTTGGTTCTAACCCAGGCCCCCTTGCTCTCCAAAGCCATGTTCTCGTTGCCATCATCACAGCCCACTTCCCTGGGCGCGGGCCCCTGGTAATGGACCAAACAGAAAGAAGTCTCACTGGGACATGTAGTCCTACTGGCACATCAGGAACCGGACGTCTGGCAAATGAAGGTGACATGTCACCCACAGTAAGGCCCGTTCTCTGTTTCCAAAATGGGAGGAGTTTGCCTGGAACCAGCCACACTTTCCCATCTGCCTGCCTGTCTGCCTGCAACACATGCAGATGGGCTGGTGGGACAGATCCTAACGGGCCAGCTCGGATCTCGTCCGCAGCCTTGACAGGCAGGGCTCGAGCTGGGCAGAGGAGAGAGCTGCAAAACACCAAGCAGATGCAGGTCTGTGCCGAAGCCCTCAGAGCACTGGGGACAGATCCAGGAGCACATCACAGCCCCAGTTCCTCTTCAGCCTCCAAAGATAGCAGCTCCCTACCCCCCAGCCTGGACTGAAGGAGGCATGGAGTGAGATCGGGAGACCACTGCTCTGCATGGCCGCTTTCGGCTCCACCGCACCCGTGTCTGTCCCCGCTGTTGCTGTACTGGCAATTGCATGGGCTCCGTGATGGTTTTTAAATCATAAACTCTCCCACTCCTGCACCTTTCCTGGTTTGCTCCCTGGGTCTGCTATGGAATCTGATATTTCTGACACATCCCTATTGCACAGAATGCCTGGCATGGGTGGACAGAAGCAGCTGTGAGAGCAGCTTTCATACCACCTTCTGAAGGAAAAAAGATAGAAAGAAAAGGTGATACTTGTTCCAACACATACAGTTGGCAAGTCAGCAGGTAAAGCTGCTGTTCAGCTTGCATAGGAGCAAGGGCCAGCAGGCTCCGTGGGCGACAGGGAATGAGGGCGGAGCTCTGGGGCTGAGTGCACAGGGCACAGGAAGGACGGACGAGGGTGTGCAGGGAAGAGCTCTGCGCCAGTGGCCCCGGGTCCAGCCAGCTCTGCCCTGCATCTCCAGCTGTGTGACCTCAAGCAAGTCCCTTCCTCCCTGGGCCTCGTTTCCTTTTCTAACAAGCACGTGTGGCTGCTATAGGAGCTCAAGCCTTCCTCCTCCCAGCGCCCCCCCCTCCCCCGCCCCAACGTGATCTCCAGCGGCCGTGCTGAGGCCATTGTGGAGGGAGGGTGCTCACAGTGCCGGGCATCCTCCCTTGCAGTCTGGGAACAACTGTCTGCTATGGTTCCTGTCCATTAACGCAGAGGTCTATGGCTGGGTGAGGCTAAGACGCCCCCAAAAAGGACTCTGAGTGGTTTGTGCGGTGGGTCCCAGCAACAGAGAATACACTTAGAGGACCTGCAGGCCGAGGAGTCCTCATTGCTCTGTGAGATGGAGCCAGAGCCAGGGTGGACGAGTCCCCAGGGGCGAGGAGCTTCGAGACAAGAGACTCCAACATCTTCTGACACCCTTTTCCCATCCTGATGACATCCGGGGTCCAGAGGCCAGTAGCGCACCCAAGCCTTGAGGGGAACCCAGAGCCATGGGTGGCAGGTCCAGCTTTAGCCTGGGGCAGCCCAGCCTCAGAGGCAACCAGTGCCCACTCCAGTCCAGAGGAGCTGGGCCTGGGGACCACGCCCCGTGCCCTGGGAGCTCCCTGGCTAGTCCTGGACCCAGGACTCCTGGCGTCCTCTCAGCTGCTCCCCACTTCAAGCCCAGGAGTCCCTGCCACACATTTCCCCTCTGGAAGAGCTGTCTCAGTAATGGCAGCGTGGCACTCCGGTCCCGGCCCAGCCACAGAGAAGGACCTGGGGAAGGAAGAACCAGAGGGCCTGGTGACACTTCCTCACCAAGGGCAAGGGCAAAGCAGTCTGCCCTTTCCTTCTTCAGGCTGGCCCCGCTTCCCAGAGAAGGCTGGGTTCGGAATCCATTCGCTTCTCCTGAGGTGAGGGGGCAGAGGGCAGGGGAGCTCTCCTGCCAATTCCGAAGGAGCTGTGCCTGGCGTGGCCTGTGCGGTGAGACCAGGTGCCCCAGCCCGGAGCCTGGATGGCCAGGATGTGAGGGGTCAGGGGGACTGGAACTCGGAGCCTCTCGTTCCCCTCCTGCACACAGCTCCACTTCCTGCCCATCCTACATGAGACTCTAAGTCCACCTCCAAAGCCACAGATTTAGGCTTGACCATCCATCACCTTGCTCAAAATACCTTCCCTGACTTCCCCGAAGGGCATGGTCTAAGTTCTTTGCTCTTAACCTTCCGAAAGTACACCTGTGGCTCTTCTGCAGGAAGGCTGCACTCCAGCTAAAGCTGAACTAGCCCTACCTCCTCGCTTTGCTTCATCCTCCCACTCCCTTAACTTTGGACGTAGTCATTTCTCCACCTGCCCCCATCCCCAGCTGTCCAAACCCTACTCACCTTGGAGGGTTCTCCCTCAGGGATTCTCCTAGAAGAGACCTTCCCCAACTTTCCGAGCTCATAGGCCCCTCTTCCCTCTGACATTCATGACTAATTCTCATTATAAAGCTGAGGAGCATCCCAGATCCATGGGGAAGGAGAGCACCTGAGACCCCTGGGCAGGTGGGCAGGTGAGACAGGAAGGGCTTAGCTCTCACTGGGTGTAGGCAAGGCAGGCACCTGTGCTATGCAAATGGACTGGGAACGACAGGTGCCTTTCCAACAGGCAGGGAGCACAGTGGGCCAAGGGCAGGTCCTGGAAAACAACATGCTTCTCCCACTAAGCACACGCCGCAGTAGGTGCTCAGTCAAACTTGCTGGAGGAAGGACTGCTGTGCCAGGGGGAGGCTCGTTTGAGATCTGAAGCTGGAGTAATCATCGTTGAGGAAAGAGCAGAACTGGCTTCATATCTAACAAGTGAAGATGCTCAGACCCACCAGATGGGTCTTCCAAGAACTGGAGCCAGAGAGAAGTGAAAAGTCACCCCGGAGTCAGAGTGAGAGGGCTGAAGTGCAGGAGGGAATCTGGGGCGAGGCATACCCCAGTGGGGAGGACTGACTGCTCCCTGAGCTGCTGCTCACGCTAGCACGATCCCCGTTCCTTGCACTTGTCACGCTGCAAGGTGAAGAGTTCACATGGTATGCACTTATCCCCAGCACCTGGCATCTGGAGGCACCTCAGTAAACAGATGCATGAGGGAGGTGGTGGTGGGCAGGAAATTGGGGAAAATGTGCCCTAGTTAAAGGAGGCCCCTCAGTCTACTGCTGCCACATGAGAATGTGCCCAACTTTCGGGGCTTCAAAAGAAGACAGAAATGTGGACTTTTGCCCGAAATCCCCTTATTTTAAAATGTGGGCAACTAATTCTCACACTGTTTGAGCCAAAGCACTTCGATGGGTCAGACCCAGCTTATGTCCTCCACTCACACCATTGAAAACACCAGCGCTCAGTTCTTCCCAGCAGCCCTCTGACCATGCAGGAGGATTCCTACTCCCTCTTCAAGAGTTGAGGAAAATGGCCCAAGAGCCTTATTAATGTGCCCAAGGTCACTCCGCGAATCTAATTAGTCGTGAAGGCAGGTTCAGGACTCACATCTCAACACTCTTCTCACAGGCTCTTGCCCAACCCCACAGTCTCAGGCCCTGACGGCAGCAGAGCCCACGCGGCATCAGAAGAGTCTGACTCTCGGAGACCTGTGGCAGCCGCTGGTGGAGCCTACCTGGGCTGTGTAAGTGGAAGAGTGCTAGGTGAGGTAAACAGAAGTCTAACTTAAATCACCAAAACAGAGGTCATAACCCCTCAATCAATTCCCAGACTTGAGCCAATTTATAGACCCAGAATCCTTTGAATGAAGTGCGGAAGCCGGGTCCCCTTCAGGAAGAACTTCCTACACTGCCAAAAATTTATACAGTTAATCTCTCTCCCAGACTTCCCCAAAGGGACCGATGCCTTTTACCAGGGTGACCATGTGCTGGAGAAAAAGAAATAATCTGATTTTTCAGAGATAACTGGATGCTGGCTTGGAGCTGACACTAATTCCAGGGGGGGCCCAAACACCACTGTGATCAGCAGTCCTAGTAGGGGCTCACAGAGGCAGGTGATCAAGGGGTTTGAGCTGGGTTCTCATCACAATGGGTCCCTGAACCAATCCTGTGGTTATTTCCCCAGTTCTGGAATGCATAATTAGACTGGACATACTCAGCAACTGGCAGAATCTCCCAACGCACAGGATCCTCTGAGCTTTAAGAAAATGTATCCAAAACCTGGAAGTAAGGCACCAAGGCTACCTACAGCCCATCTCTAGGGGAAGGCATTTAGTTTATTTACTGTCTACTATCCAAATGGGCCCACCCTAAAGAGATGTTAACAGGGAGAGAATTGATAATATGCTGTGAATGACTTCTATCCAGTAAGGAAGACAATCCCAAACTTTACGGTTTTATCTAATTTAGCAATCTTATTCTAGCTTTCTTCCTTTCTTCCAATGATACATACAAGTATCCTCTTTTGAACCTAGCTTTGTCATCTCACTGGTCCTCTCATTAATGAGTTAAATAAATCTTTCACATATAATTGAGAAATACTTTTTTAACCTTTTGAAAATTACTGCTTTAACAATTTACATGACTAAAAAGTAAACACTCTGCGCAGCCAATGTAGCTCAGTTGGTTGGAGCAACATCCCATGCACTGAAAGGTTGCAGGTTGGATCTCCAGTGGGGGCACATACAGAAGGCAATTGATTGATGTCTCTCTCTTTCTCTCTTTCTCTCTCTCTCCCTCTTCCTCTCCCTAAGCATGTCCTCAGGTGAAGCTTATTTAAAAAAAAACAGGAAAATCCAACAGGGGAGATGGGTCAAGAGGCCAAGTGAACTCCACTGTCTCATTCTTCTCCCCTCACCTGGCTCCCACCAACCCAAAGCACTAGGCTCACACCAGCCTGTCTGTAGGACAAGTTATGCAATTCCTCATCCAATGGTGATTCATGGATTCAGGCTCAGCCATGTGGTTACACCACTGCCCTCAAGGTGAGAGGTGGCTAACTCCAGATCATACGTGGGAGGCAGGTGCTTTCCAGGTAATCGAAAGCATGACAACCTCTGCAGGAGTCAGAGATGAAGACCTTGAGAAAGGCCAGTGCCATCTGGGCAGCCTAGGGGCCAGTGGATCCTTTATCCAAATAACAAATAAACACACAGGAGAAGCAGTAGCAGCTGCCAAGCGCTTCTCCTGTGGTCTCCACAAGATGGGTGAGCTTGCCTACAGGTTATCCCTTGCTTTCCACTCTGGGGATCAGGAGGCAGGACCACTGGTGTGTGTGTGTGTGTGTGTGTGTGTGTGTGTGTGTGTTGGAGAACACAGGGATGACATTGGGTGATTCAGGTTCTCATCAATGTTAGTTCTCTCCCTCTCCTCCCCCACCAAAGAGACTCTCGGTAATAAGAAAGGTTGTGTAATTCTCCGTGCTTATTCAACAAATATATATTGAGCTTCTGCTCTGTCCAAGACCCTGTCCTAGAGCAGAGTACAGGGTATAAAGAACAGGGAGGGGATTTTTTAGGCCTGTGACCTAGCCTTGCCTTTGGAGACTCCTGCTTGGTTAGGTGACCTTTCCATGTGCTGTCCTCTCTATCATGTCACATTTAATCACCTTTGTATTTGTCTTTTTTGCTGAGCTGAGATCTTGAAGACTATGACGTGTCTTATTATGGTGTCCACACTGCCTGGCTGTTCAGACCTTTCTTCCCAGCTCTGCATTCATCCACGTCAAGTGGACAGCGTGCAATCAGTCCCCGTTTCAGTATTTATACAATTAAATTGGCAAATGCTACAAATCAGAACATTGTGGAGTTATTTTCTTGAGAGCTGGTTGTTAAACCATTTACCAGCACACAACCATAGGGATCTCTCACAGATCTTGGTCTGGGCCTGGGGGAGCCCTGCTGTTTAAAGAGACTAAGAAGAAGGTGAAGCTTTTTAAAGAAAAAAAGTATTTTTTTAATTGATTTCAGAGAGGAAGGGAGAGAGAGACAGAGAGAGAGAACCATCAATGATAGGGAATCATTGATTGGCTGCCTCCTGCATGCCCCCTACTGCAGATTGAGCCTGCAACCCAGGCATGTGCCCTAACCAGGAATCACATCGTGATCTCCTGGTTCATAGGTCAATTGTCAACCACTGAGCCACAGAAGCCAGGCTGAAGCTTTTCTGATTTCCTTTACAGCCAGAACAAGTTACAGAGGATGCATTAATCTGTAACTGATCAAGCTCATTGGGGGCCTGATAGGGAAGGGCCACAAGTTACAGAGGGAAAAGCTAGGACCTAGGAGTGAGTGAGACAAATTCTAATCCTAAATCTGCCTTCTATGGTCATATGACTTGGAAAAAATTATTTAAACTGTGTTTGTGGTGTCACATCTAAGAAAACATTACCTAACCCAAACTCATGAAGATTAACCCCTCTGTCTTCTTATAAGAATTTTACAGTTTAAACTCTTACATTTAAGTCTATGATCCATTTTGAATTAATTTTTATGTAAGGCATGAGGTAGGGGTATACATTTATAGGATGGCCACTTTTAAAAAATAGAAAATAACAAGTGGTGGTAAGGATTTAGAGAAATCGGAACACTTGCACACTGCTGGTGGGAGTGTAAAGTGGTGAATCTCTATGGAAAACGGTGCAGAGGTACCTCAAAATAATAAAAATGGAGTTACCATATGACCTAGCAATCCTACTTCCAGTTATATACCTAAAAGAACTGAAAGCAGATCTCAGAGAGAGATTTGCACACTCATGTTCACAGCAACATTATTCACAATAGCCAAGAGGTAAAAGCAACCCAGGTTTCCATCAATGGGTGAATGGATAAACTCAATACAGTATGTACATATAATAGAATATTATTCAATCTTAAAAAGCAGGAAATTCTCACTCATACTACAACGTGGATGAACCTTGAAAACATTATACTAAGTGAAACAAGCCAGTCACAGATACAGTATGATTAACTTACTGATGTATCTAAAGTAGCCAAACTCAGAGAAACAGAAAGTGGAATGGTGGTTGCTAGGGACAGGGAGAGGAGAAAATAGGGAGTTAGCGTTTGATGGGTATAGAGTCACGGTGTTGCAAAATGAGAAAGTTCTGGAGAGCTGTCACACAACAGTGCGAACACACTTAATTAACACTGCTGAACTGCATGCTCCCAAAGGGTTAAGATGGTAACTTAAAAAATGAAGAAAAATAAATTATTGGTGGTTCTAAATGGAACTCACCTTCTTGTCTCTACCTCTCCCCCAAAGAATGACTGAAGCACGAAGACCTCTGGGGCCTCATAAGGCAGCATCTCTGGGAAGCCACCCGGCCAGGAGACTAACCTCCAAGGACTCAACCAGCCCCAGAGATGACTGTTGTCCAGATTCTCCCATGAAGAAAACTGAGACACACAAAATACCTGTACTATTAACTTGCCCAAGTCTCCATGGCTAAGTAGGACAGGGCCAAGCAGTTTTATAAGAATTCTAAAAATTGATGCATTTATTGAACAAATATGCATCTGTGCCTATTGTGTGCAAAGCTGGTTGCTAGGCCTCACGGTGACAGGGAGGTAACACACCTTCCTTCTCAAAGCTCCTACAGTAGGTAGCGCAGGGAGCTGCTGGGAAGGTCAGAGGGGAGAATCCCAGCTGTGTTTGAATCTCAATTGTGCCATGTCCTTGGACCAGTCACTCCTCCTCTGTGAGGCTCAGTGACACATCCATAAAATAGAGATGGTATCTCTTCCCAGGATGGGTTGGGCTATGAAAGGATATGTGCCTAGTAAGGAGAGTTGCCTGATGCAATGAATCTTCATTGACTTATTCAGTCGTAGAAAGCCACAGTGAAACAGAGAAGGGGAACTCTCAGCAGTAAAAACAATGGCCCTGTTCTGCACAGCACTTCTTGGACCACATGTTTCTGTCTGTGTCTAGGCAGGGAACTTGTTTAATCTACAGGATGGATAGTGCTGCTACTTTCAGAGCTGTAAGAGTACAACAGAACTGGCTCTCAGCAGCTCCAGCTTCATTGGCTCCAATACCTCCTGCCCCTCCTCTAGGCTCTGATATAACTGACTTCCCCAAGACTGGAGCAGCTGGAATCCCCCATCATCACCACCACCCCCAGAACCAGGACCACAGCAGTGGGACTTTGCTGGAACAAAATCTGCATTTGCATCTAAATGAAAAGGGGAAGAGGGAAGCCCAAGGCCTAGTTGCCCATGAATGAAATCACGGTCTGTGTAAGATTTGCATTTGTTTGCTTTCTGCAGCTTCTGCCAGAGCCGCTCTGAGCTCGCGCTGCACTGCAAGATCCAGGCCTCAGAAATATCTAATTTGGAAATTACGTGCTGTCCAAGTGTCTCCAGGCTGCTGGCTTGATGCTGGTCCTGGTCCCTCTGTAGGTAGTGGTTCCAAGTGGCTGATGGGTTTTGTCACCTTGATCCTGCTCGTTAGCGCCGGGCCAGTTACTGCCCCAGCCCTGGAAGCTCAAACGAACAGCCGCCTCTGGTTCCCAGGGCTGCTCACTGGGCACAGGGCAGGGCAGGCCAGGATCAGCCTGGGCTGGGGAGCGGCACCAAAGACCTATGCGCTCCCAGGTCCTGTGAATGGCCGGTGATGCGGAGGCAAGACCTTATAAAAGGGATTAAAAGGGCAGAGCAAAATGCAAAAAAATTTTAGCAACCCTTGGGGCGCCCAGCCAGCAGGTAACACAGCCAAGATCTGCAATTAGAAAAAACTGCCTGAGGCCATAGCTCAGCAGTTAAATGTTGTCTAACCTGAGCATTTAGCAATTTTTGTAAATAAACACACATATCCCTGTAACACACACATAGCATTACTTTTTAAATTAGAAAATGGTTTTCCAGGCTTTCCATTTTGATAAATGCTTTTCTCACCAATTTCCTTATTCCCTGCCTGGACTCTGCTCCCTGCATTGTCATCTTTGACCCACATCGGTGACACAGAATGCCAGGTGGAGGCCCACAGATACCCCCAGGAGAAAACAGGGAAAGTGTCTACTGCTCTCCACTCAGTGTCTGCTAATGTGGAAACACAGCCCTTCATGGGTTTTGATGAAGAGGCCACGAGGGTCACCACAGGTTTTCTGCTTCCTCCAAGTGCATGAGCCAAGAGTAACGCACTGATGTGTTTGAAAGAACATGTATCCGTTATGACCTGGAAAAAAGTGCTGGTCCATCACAACCTCAAAACTTACGCTGTTCAGATACCACCAGAAACAAGCACTGATTGTGTGTGTGTGTGTGTGTGTGTGTGTGTGTGTGTGTGTGTATGCGTGCACATGTGAGTTAGCATTTATTGAATGTTTAAGTATTTAAAAGCAGTCTCCACCATGGCCATTAGGCTCAGTGGATCAAATGTTGGCCCGAGAACTGAAGGGTTTCAGGTTTGATTCCAGTTAAGGGCACCAGGCAGGAATCTTGGTTGCAGGCTCGATCCCCAGCCCCAGTCTGGGGACATGCAAGAGGCAACCAGTCAATGTGTCTATCTCACATTGATGTTTCTCTCTCTCTGTCTCTCCCCCTCCCTTCCACTCTCTCTAGAAATCAATGGAAAAATATCCTTGAGGGAGGATTAACCCACAAAAAATAAAAATAAAAATAAAAGCAGGTTCCAACTTATCCAAGTTCTAAATTTTGGGGATATACACATTCCTTCACTCATCCATTCACTCCACATGTGTTCGGGGTCTACTGTGCACTAAGCAACAGGAATAGGAAGATGCCCTACCTTTCATGGCTGTCACAAAATTAAAGATGATACACATCATCTTTAATATAGTATAGCTAGCATTTTAAAATAGATATTATTCACTTGGGTACACTGAATGCTACTATACATAAGAAGGCATCTGATTGTGAAATTAACACCTTCAAAGTAGACATTTTAAAGCAACATTTGTGATTTTCAATTGCAGCTCCGGGTGAAGGGAGGTACAACAAGAGCAGATGTTGATGGTCAGTCTGTTCCCACTGAAAGGGACCTCATCCAATCCAATTCCATTGTCTTAGAAATAGGAATCAGAGGACAGGAGGTTAAATATCCCTAGACCCTCGATTAGGGTTAACAAACTTTAGTCAGGGACCCCTGAGCACTCTTCCCAGCTGGGCCTCATCTTCCAGCCTGTTTTAGCAAGAATCCCACTGAGTTTAGAGAGAATGCCCACCCTTGGTACCTGATCCCATGGGCCTGCCTTCAGCAAGAACCTTTGAAGTTCATTTAACAAGAACCCCCTTACCCGTGATGTCTCCTCACAGTAATTTTCCATCCACTGATTCCCTCGTTCTGCTCACTGGTTACAAATCCCTGCTGGCTCCGTGTATTCGGAGTGGAGGCTCTCTCTCCCCTATTATGACCGTCTGGACGCCGGATCTCAATAGTCATGAATACATTTTCCTTAGTGTTTGTTTTAACAAATGAAAGAACATTTTTTTTAACAGAGTGATGGTACTGAGGCTGGGCCCCAAGTCTCCCAACTCTCTAGACCCCCATAAAGGCCCATGTGAGTCTAGTCTGCATAGGGAAAAAGTCCCAGCAAAATATCAGCGTGCCAAATCTCCCAGACACTGGGTTGTGGGCGCCCAGGAGCAGTGCCATGGCCTGGCAGAAGTATACTGGAGTCTGGCTCTATGTTTTATTTCGTCACTTTTTGTGTCCTTTCTGTAAGTTTTGCCTGGGTCTCTGTGTCTGGGGGCCTAAAACTCAGAGGCTCTAAGCACCATCACACTGACCGTCTTCAGACCAGTTGCTCGTTTTGACCATTATTACAGTCCATGCAGCAGGCTCTCCCAGGGCTGAGGCAGCCAGTGCTATTCGCTGAGGGCCCTGCACCCACCCAGCTGGTGCTGGTGCTCCGTGCACCATCCAGGCCTTCCTCAACCCCATGGAGCATGTGACTCTCACAGGCAGACACTTGAATGGAAGAAGAAAGGTCCACTGTCTGGTGAAACAAAGACAGGCAAGGACTTACA